>NW_015387015.1:250188-257278 GCF_001527695.2 Protobothrops mucrosquamatus | reverse complement strand
ACTGTGGTCCACGGTATCAAAAGCCGCTGAGAGGTCCAAAAGAACTAGGACAGAGGAATAACCCCTGTCCCGGGCCCTCTTACTGTCAGTACTTCAAAATCGATCATTTCCAAATAAATAATAGTTCTGAATGGACATTTTTTTCATTGAAAATCAAACCCCCAAATCTGTAAGATGGAAAGATGCTACATTTGCTACATTTCAGAGATGACCCATCAGTTCTTGCTGAACTCACCAAATTATCAACCCAAACCAACAATGGTTAGGAGTGACAGAAGTTGCAGTCTGACAGCATTAAAGATTGTCTCACATTGATGAATTTTGCTATAGTTAAAGGTAATACACACTTCCTGGATAAGCTCTTTGACTTGAAAAATGAACTGTGTCCAACTGGTAAGAACATGAGCCTCAAATAAATAGAACCCATCCAAATAAAGAAAATAATTCTGTGCTAAGCAGTCTGTTCAGTTTAAGATTTTTTTTAATTTTCACTGACTTTACTATTGTGAGGATAATTAAGCTTTTGTGTGTTATGACTTGGCTTTATGAACTGACTAAAGTTCTAGATGGTTTGTAACTTTGTAATACTATAGTATTTTGTTCAGTTTCCAAACTTATCATAAAACTGTTTACTTATAAACCACCTACAAACCACTGTGTATTTACCCATGTAGTATAGCTGAAGTATTATTATCTTTATCTTCTTTACTCCCTCCTCTTATTGGTATTATCATGATTATTCTGTTGCTTTGCATGTACACTGAGAACTCTGCACCAGAGACAAATTCCTTGTGTGTCTAATCACACTTGTCCAAATAAAGCATTCATGCATTCGAACCTAGAGTCACTTGGGTAGATGGCACACAATATCCTGTGTTTCCCTGAAAATAAGACTGAGTCTTTTTTTTTTTTTTGCCTCCAAAAGAGGCACCAGGTCTTATTTTCAGGGGGTGGTGGTGGTGTCTTTTTTGCTCATCCTCTGCACCGATAGCCCTGCCCAGCCGGTCCACTTCTTCTGCAGCCAAAAGAGCAGTCAGGCCTTTCTGAAAGGCCTCTGCAGCCGAGTACTGAGCTATGAATTGGTTCTCGGCTGCAGTGGCCTTTCCAGAAATGTAGGCCTGGCTGCAGAAGACGCCTCAAAAAAAGTGGGCGGCGAGGAGAGGCCTGGCTGCAAGGTAAGAGGGTGCAGGGTGCATGGGGCAGATCCACACCCCCACCCTAGCTTGATTTTTAAGTGTGTACCTCACCCCAAAACTAGGGCTTATTTTTGGGGTAGGGCTTATATTAGGCCCACCCCCCAAAATCAAGCTAGGGCTTATTTTGGGGGTGGGCCTTACTTTCAGGGAAACAGGGTAGTTATAACAAACAAATAAAAAGTTTGCAAATGTCACAGCAAAAGGCAGCTTGTAACTAATCTGAATGGCCTCAAGTATTTTAAAATTGTCTTATTTTGGAACAGAACAAAAAAATAAATTCTCAGGGTTATTACATACCATACTGTGTAGTTTGCAGCATTAAGTTCAATGGCGTCCCCTGTTAACTTGAAAGCTCTCTCACTCCGTTCATCATGTTGCAGAACAGCCCGGAAGTAATCATATACATCTTTAACTAGGCAGAAAAAAATAGTTTTGTCAAATCTGTTTTTGGCTTTCCTTCGCTTATCTTTTCTTACTCTTATCTTTTCAATCTTTTCAAAGGTCAATTTCCTACTCGGTAAGAAGGTTGAATGAGATATTGATGGCCATTTTGATTACCACAGTAATAGCAACTGCATATGGAAATAAGTGGAACACAAAACTAGAACAACCACACAACACATTGGTAAATACAAGAGTGAGGGCATCAAAGTTTTGATGGGAAAATGTTCAAGTGTTTTTGGCAGGAAAAAAATATTGGTAAGTTTCCAGGTAATTGACACCAACTGCATAGTAACTTTCTTTTTTCCACATAAAGTGAATTCTAGGTAAAAAATTACCACATATAATAGTAAATTTGCATAAAGCATGGGAATCCTGGGGCCTTCTGATGCTTTTGAGTATCACATAGTACATTTCATCAATATAATTGTTTCCTGATACAATTATCTGCTTGTGTTGAATTTCTTTGAACTTAACATTTAACTGGTGGAAAAACAGCTTACCTTTCTGAATTGAGTTTTAAAGTTTGACATTCAAATTTCTAGGATTATTTAATAAGTAGATACAACAATTTTTAATTAACTTTAACCTCGTGTAATACCTTAGTTCTAATCTTAGTTTCTTTCATGTCTTGATGATCTAATCATCTGTTTCATCTTTGGCTTCCAATGAAAAACACACTACACCAGTGGTGGCGAACCTATGGCACGGGTGCCAGAGGCAGCACTCAGAGCCCTCTCTGTGGGCACACGTGCTGTTGCCCCAGTCCTAGGCCTTCAGCTGGATTTTATAAAACCTTTTCGCTTTAGGCCTCCGCTGCCGTGTGCAAAAAAAAAAAAAAAGGTTCAATCAGTCAATTTCAACTTCTTGCAAAGTTGGAATTGATTGATTGAACTTTTTAGTCCCACCCAGTCTGCCGTTACCACCGCAGCCATGCCCACCCAATGGGCCACACCCACCCAATGGGCCACACCCACCCGGCACTCGACGATGCATAAGTGGGTTTTGGGTTGCAGTTTGGGCACTCGGTCTCTAAAAGGTTCGCCATCACTGCACTACACAATTCCAGATTCTTGTGAACCATTATGAAATCCTACAACAATTTATTCCAAAGTCAACCTCAGAGTGTTCAGCTGAACTTACTCTCACAGAAACCTGCAAAAACTTGTAATTTTAATTTACACTGGTCAGTAATGGGTCAGCCAGTACAACTCAATTAGAACTACAATGAAGTTACCAGTCTCCAAAAAGCAAAGACACACACTAAGCCAAATTAGGAACAGTAGTATAAAATTGTTATTGAACTGCAATCCCTCCCCTCCACACACAAGCGGCCATGCTGAATGACGATGTTGAGAGTTGCAATTCAATAAAGCCTCGAGTGCGAGAGATTCTGGGCCAAACGAATACAAGGTAGAGTAAAACCAGCTGAGAAGATAAACTTAGATGGTCCGTTTATTCAGGGACAACCATTTTTACAGCCATTTTGCCATGACTATCCCCACCATTGAGAAGAGGTCTCTCAAACTTCTTCTAAACTTACATTTTTCACTATATATGATCTGAACAACAGGATGTGGCCCATCATCTTGAGGAACTGGCTCAATATCTGCCCATTCTTTCCTGTTCCTATATAAAAAACAAAAAAGATCAGCCAGCAGGTAGCAAATGCAAGAACATTTAAAAGAAATATATAGTTCAAGGATATCTCCTAAATATCAAAGACCTGTTCGTGTATGTTGTAGTACAGAATAGCTCCTTACTGAGAATTGTACTTGCAACTAGGAAAGAAGAATTTGTATCTAAAACAAATTTGATATATTTTAAACATTCCTATTACTATGCTCTCTATAAACACATATGATTGCATCATCACAAGAAACACAAGAAACACAGGAAACACATCTTTTCCCCAACTAGGTACCTTATTGGTATATTGGATTAAACAAAGAAGAATTCTGGGACTTGTAGTCTAAATACATTTGGGGAATATCAAGTTGCAGGAGGTTGGATAACAATAAAAAACCAACTATATAAACTTAATATAACAATATATCCAAGAAAATTGACAGTGTGTAGAGATAGCACTGGGACTCATTTTTATTGTTTATCCAATTTGTATAGCCTCACATCTCATCTAAGTGACTCTGGGGACTCACAACAAGTAAAAACAATCCAATAACAACAAGTTAAAAACCATTATACAAGCATATAAAAACTATCCAGAATCAATTGAAACAATGATCATCAGTTACCCTATTTGTTTTTTTTATTTCTACCAATTTATCTATGTACATTATTTAATTGTTTCTGGCAAAAAAAAGAGCAAGTCACAAAAAGCATTCTCCACTGAGACCCAACATATTAAAAATGAAGAATTTCCAGACCAGGAAATTTATATTTGGGATGGGGATTTAAGCATTTAAAAACTTCACAAAACACTTTGCTTCCTCTAAGAGCATTTACTGCGGTTTTTATTTCCAACATTTATTTCAATTCAAAACATTTCTCCATGCTGAACAAGCATCCCTGGATATCCTAGAGTTGGAATAAAATGAATGGCTGGAGAGGGGAGCTTGCTTTTCCTAGGCGGACTTGACCCTTCCTTCATCTCCCCACATTTCCGAAAGGGAGATTACTTACTTGATTTAGATGGCTACTAACGCCGCCCAATCCAAAGTGAAGTTCCTTGCAATGAAGTTATGCCTCAATTAAGGACACTGAGCAACATAAGGGGCGCCCTAAAACGTCAAGCCGTCTCCAAATTACTAGCAAAGTTCGGGTAATGAAACGAGCTCAGAGAGTACCAAGGACTCCACAGTTCAACCCTGAGCGACTCTCTTCCATTGAAAGTTAAATCAGCTTAACTGAGTTCCGGGGAAGCGGCTTCTACTCAGACGGCTCTGCCGAGGTCGAGGAGAGCCTTACCTGTACAGCACGTAGCCGATGGAGTCCAAGGGTTCTCCCCACTCCAGCAGCTCTCCGTCTCCCGCGGCTTCGGTCTCCGTCCCCAACCGAAGGGTGCAAACCTCTGGGCTCCCCCTCTCTTCCTCGTCCGCCATCTTCGTCCACGCCTCCGCCCACCCCGGAAGAAACCAAACCTGGAGGAGCCTATGAGAAACAAACGGCCATCTCTCCTGCACCATAGAGTTGCAGCCGGCTGTACGGCGGAAGTGGGTCTCGGGATCCCACGCGGACGCGCTTTTGCCCCAGCCGGTTCCTGTGTTGCAAGGCAGGGCGAGAGGCTCCGCATCCGCTCTGCGCTTAGATATAGAGTCCCGGTGCCTCCCTTTGAGAACAATTCTCAGGTTTTGCTGGCCTTTCTCCCTAGTACAGGGGTTCTCAACCTTGGCAACTTTAAGACTTGTGGACTTCAACTCCCAGAATTCCTCAGCCAGCAAAGCTGGCTGAGGAATTCTGGGAGTTGAAGTCCACAAGTCTTAAAGTTGCCAAGGTTGAGAACCCCTGCCCTAGTACATGCTAATTTAACCCGCCAGGCGAGATCTTAGACGCAGAACACTAAAAATCGTAGTTGCTTGTTTCTGCTAGCCTCTCCGTAAAATATTGGTTATATCTCGACCCGTTGGTAAACGCAACTTGTCCATAGATGAGCTCAGCGCCCAACTACCGCTCGACTGCGCAGTTCACCTTTTCAATAAATGTTGGTTCAGTCCCTAAGAAAAATTGTTGGGGGGGGGGAGCTGCACAGCATTATTCATTTTCATCACTGCCCTCCACCCCCAAAGCCGTCAAAACTGCTACCGGTAATGCCATTGTATTTTTTTATGTATGTGTCTGATTGTAAGAAAACGACATAAACCCTATGTTTGGGAGTAAAAACATTTTCCATTTGAAAGATGTAACATCATTTGCCCCCTGTTTATTCCCAAATTTTCTTCTGGGAAAGATGTTCCAGGCCTCCTTGGACTCTTCAAGGTGCCTGAGATAAAGTGCTATCCTAGCACACAGAAAACCAAAGCCACATAAGTGCTGCCCTCGTTGCTGATCCCTATTCTGCAAAATGATTGGGCTGGCAAAGTGACAGATGGCCTCTCCTAGGGTTTTCATGTAAATTATAAAAAGTAGGGGGAAGAGAACAAATCCTAGGGCATTCCATAAGCAGGCCTGAACATGTCTAGAAAGAAAAGGATACATAGTGAAAGGCACAGAAGATCATTGACAGTTCACATGTGCCCAGGAGAGATGCAGACTCCCATTCAGGTACTATAACAAGTCACCCTCAACACCATCCTATGCCTANTTTTCATGTAAATTATAAAAAGTAGGGGGAAGAGAACAAATCCTAGGGCATTCCATAAGCAGGCCTGAACATGTCTAGAAAGAAAAGGATACATAGTGAAAGGCACAGAAGATCATTGACAGTTCACATGTGCCCAGGAGAGATGCAGACTCCCATTCAGGTACTATAACAAGTCACCCTCAACACCATCCTATGCCTAATCTATCTCATACCGTGGCTGCAAGGGTTACATTTCATTTATTCTAGAAATATACCATGAAGCTTTGTTTTGCCAAAGAAGCAACATTAAGCATAAAACTTAGTTTTGCTGCAGTGTAACTTTTAAAAAACATAACCTCTCCTTTAAGCTTTCTTTTCTTTTGGCGTATATTTTGGCAGCTGAGTTGATACAGGTCGCTAAAGTATATAGCCAGTAACTAAACACTAACTGTTAAGTCCTGGGAATAATGGCGCTTGAGACGAATCATCTCCAACAAGTCTTTATTGTTTGCTCCACTCTACGAACAACCTGAGCAGAGGCACGCAGGCCTCTATTTATACCCTCTAATCCCCGGGCAAGTTCAACCAATCATGAGGCGGGCTTTTCCCGCCTTGCGCATGTGCACAAGGCTGGCGCCGCTCAGTCTGGTCCCGGGCAGCTTCTGCAAATGCCCGGGACTCTTGCAACGTCCCGAGCCTGCCTCTTGCAGGCTCAGGACACAACACCCCTTCCCCCTGGATGAAATAAGATTGCGGCCACATGGACGCCATCCTATAGATGGTAATATAATTAATAATAAAATAAAGTTACACAATGTATAAGGTGTGGGACTGTTCCTTTGAACCAGATCCAGTGACCCCCCCGACCTTGTTTTATTTAAATACAACCCGCCAGCACATTCAGTCAGCTCTTGTTATGTACCTGTTCACCTTACGTAATTGGCTGGGTATTTGGGAGGGCCTCTTACCCTGAGCGACCTTCTCAGACCTGGAGAGCTTGTATTGTTATCCCCGTTGCCGCTTGCTCTAGGTGAAGTGCCCTGTGAATGACCAGTGACTTCAGCTTGGCTTTCCAGCCCGTGTCCTGTAATTGAGCAGTCCGGGCCCTGTTGGTCGTTAAACCTGGCTGACCAGCCCTCAATGGAGTTATCTAACCCCTGTGAGTTCATTCCCGTGTTTCCTGAAGGAATGTGGGATTCCTGGCTCGTTTCTG
>NW_015387015.1:224325-246788 GCF_001527695.2 Protobothrops mucrosquamatus | reverse complement strand
TCTTCTTCAGGATCTTCGTCCGACTCCTCGCGCACGTCTTCCTTGTGAATAGTGGCGGTCTCAGGAGCGTTTTTCTTGGGCCGCATGTTCTTGACCGCCCCGCCGGCAGCTTCTTCAGCCGAAACCTCTCGCAGAGCATCTTGGAAGGAAACATCTTCCCTGGCGAACAGTCTCTGCTGCAATTCTGTGTTTCTCAGTCTGCATACAAAACGATCACGAAGCCTTTCTTCTAAGTCCTTGAAGTCGCACGGTTTAGCTGCTCTTCTCAAGGCCGCAAAGTAGTCTTTTGCTGATTCTCCAACTTGCTGATCTCTCTGTTGAAATGTGTGCCTCCAAGCCATGACTGATTGCTTGGGCTGGAAGTGTTCCTTTAAGGTTTTCTTGAGGTCGGAGTACGATACCGTTTCCAACGAGTCTGGGAACATTAAGCTCTCGGCGATCTCAAAGGCGTCTTGCCCACAAACGCACAACAATGTGGCAGCCTTTAAGCCTTCCTCTCGAACCTGGTTTATGCGAAAATACGTCTCGACTCTTGCCACGTAAGATTCCCACCTCTCGGGGTGAGAGACGTCGAATTCTTCTAAACGCCCAACTTTAGCCATGATCGATGGTCAAGTTTCTTCTTCTTCAGTCGCACACACCCTCCAGCGATTTCGTACTGGCAGGATAACGCTGACTTCCACGCCGTTTCTTTCCCGGACTTCTTCGGGTGAGTCTTCTAGCTTTTCTTAGCTGTAGAGACTGAATCCCACCTTCGTCGCCAGTGTTAAGTCCTGGGAATAATGGCGCTTGAGACGAATCATCTCCAACAAGTCTTTATTGTTTGCTCCACTCTACGAACAACCCGAGCAGAGGCACACAGGCCTCTATTTATACCCTCTAATCCCCGGGCAAGTTCAACCAATCATGAGGCGGGCTTTTCCCGCCTTGCGCATGCGCACAAGGCTGGCGCCGCTCAGTCTGGTCCCGGGCAGCTTCTGCAAATGCCCGGGACTCTTGCAACGTCCCGAGCCTGCCTCTTGCAGGCTCAGGACACAACACTAACATCAAGTTAACGCAAGATAATAGCACAAATGAAGAAAGTCAGAAAACAGAAGGCCATCTTCTGTATGGAGAAATGGGGTAAAGAACAAAGAAAGGAACGGGATCAGATATGAAAGATGGTGCTGAAGAAGATAGTTTTGGACTCGCCTCCAGTCCACGTTTCCCTTCCCTCTTTCTCCTTTTCTTCAGCTATGATTAATGTTGTAATCATCAAATTTTGGGTGATTACCATTATAATTACATATCAAACCTTAGATACACAAATTTGTAACCTTTTAATTAGCCAATTAAAGAAACAGAACAAAACCTAGTTTGTTCCTTAGACTTTATATAACTTATTTAATCCAAGAACATGATAGGGTATATGTAGCATGGCCATGCCTGGTGGAACAATGTTTATTTGACTAGTCCAGGGGTAGGCAACCTTGGCTCTTTTATGACTCATGGACTTCAACTCCCAGAATTCCTGAGCTAGCTATGCTGGCTCAGGAATTCTGGGAGTTGAAGCCCACGAGTCATAAAAGAGCCAAGGTTGTCTATCCCTGAATTAGGCACTAATCTCAGGAGAAGAGACTACCAGTCCCCTCAGTAAAATGAAATTGGTGGTCCCTAAGAACAATACAATCAATGCTGGATGGAAGAAGATAATTGTATAATAAAAGGTTTCACTATGAATTTCTTCTAGGATTGAAGCATGCCAGAACAGTTGGAAAAGAGGTTTCTTTTAGCAAATTCCTTTTAAAAACATAAAGGGTTATATTTTTGGTAATCTCAACAGTCAGAATGCCATCTTGCAGTTCTGTGGCACTTTAGAGTTTACAAAATGTTTCCTACATATTACTGTAGTCAGGGCTTTTTTTCTCGGAGAAAAGGTGGCGGAACTCAAACCTGGCCACGCCCTCATCAAACCCTAGGACCGCCCCTTTAGAGAACAGGAATGCAAGTAAAATTTGGGAGGGGCTATTTCCGGTGTGGGAGGGGCTATTTCCGGTGCGGCCGGCCCGGAAAAAGGTGCCGGAACGCGGTTCTGCCGCGTTCCGGCTGAAAAAAAGCCCTGACTGTAGTAATCCAGTAATCCTTACATCAGTACTAACATATGATTGGCTCCTATTTACATTATTTGTAAAAGGCACAGAGAGAAAAAGAGAATGTCACTAGAAGGGGAAAAAAATCACAAAACTGCATCTCATTTTGGCTGTGTCATATGGAGGAATTCACTAGAGAAAGCAGTTATGTTGGGAAGAGTTAGCGATTAAAGGAAACCAGGCTGCCAAAGAACACGATGGCTGGACTCCATCAAAGCTGACACCAGCCAGAGCATAGAAAAACTCAAAGAAATAGTGCAAGATTGGAAGATGTGGACAGACCTGGCCCATAAAATCGCCAAGAGTCGAACATGACTGAATGGATAACATCATCATTATCATGTTTGTAAGGGTTGAAATGAGGAGTTCTGTATTTCAGTCACTGCTGATGACATTATTCTTTTGAGCTCCACTTATTTTTATTGTCATTGATTTATATATTTGTCTCTGAAATACAGACAGGATATGGAAATCCTTAAGTTTATTTTAATTTATAAAATGCTTAAGTTTATTTTAATTTATAAAAAGTTTCATATATTGCTCTAAAAAGGATTGCTTGGATAGCTCAGAACAAAAATAATACATTAAAGCAAAAAAGCATTAAAACCTTAATTAATACAACCTTGATTAATACAAGCAAAGCAAGCATATGTATAATTAGCCACATTAAAATAGAGTAGAACTTTAGCAGAATTCTATTTCTCCTGTCCACATAAAATGAGAGAAATGTCCCAAAGCATTCATTTATTCATCTATTTTCATTCTTAGTGTACCATATCAAAGAGTACCACTTAGTTCACCATATCAAAGTGTCTTTTGATTGTTTAAAACTAGACAGTGGCCATAAAAATACATTTGATCAAGCCGATATCTCCCCTATTCAAAACTAACAATCCCATATAGTTTCACATTTAGCATCTACAACAAGTATGTCAAACTTGCGATGTCATGTGACGTCGCGCAACGTATCGGGACAGTTTTGCCATTGCCGGCAATGGGGTGGGCACAGCTTCCGCATGACGCGTTTGACACCCCTGATCTACAATATATACAGACTACACTTTTATTCATGTTGAATTTATAACATTTTTCAAGCTAGTTTTCTCAATGACTCATGCAGTCTAATATGATTTTAGCTTAGCTTCATGGTGTAACTACGGTAATATAGGAATTGAAAGTTATGTACCAATTTCATCCTTCTTCGTTTTCCCCTTTGTCGTGATATCCAGTTTTACAAAATAAACATCTGCAATTTTTCATGAACAAAAGAAGTTGAAATAAACTATTATTTATTTATTTATTTTAAATGCCATTCATCTTGTGGTTCTATAATGAAAAAAGACTTATAACTGCTGATTGTTAACAGCATTCTGCAAGATAAAGTGCACACTTCAAAATAATTTAGAAGATACGCATCAGGCCTAGGCTAATGCAAACTTAGTAACAGATTTCTGAAATTTAAAAATAAGTTGCCTTTTAAGAATCACAATAAATATGCTGTTGTTCATGGTGATTCATTAAAGCAGCAGCATCTATTTTTCAGATATAAAAAAGTTTTAAAAGTATATTATTAGTATCAGAGAGGTATTGTGTTTGAATGTGGCTACAAAAAAACTATATTACTTCTTAGAGAAATAATAAAGTTCTGTGTATATTATCAGTCAATTCAAGGAATAACTTTTGGCTTGGGCTTTAAATTAATAGAAGAAAAGTTAATGCAGAGGAAATATATGATCTTAAAAACAAAGATTAAAGTTGAACAGCCTGGTTTCAGGACCATAAGTAGCCCCTGAACCTCCCTTTTCCTTTCCTGGAGTCCCTTTCGATACAATTGACTGCCATTTTGATGTGGGAAAGCAGGCAAATATGACAAAAGAAGCCTAAGGTTGGTTTAGCAAGGTGAAGATACAGGGCTCCTCCATTGAAATTCCTGCCCATGAGAATTTGATATAATTGCCAGGTTGATTTTGCCTATCTAGGAAATTAACTATGTAATTAGTTAGCTGCGTGATCCATTGTTCGGTTCTGAAGATCAAGGTGGCACCGCCTCATGACCCTTACTTTGTCCACAACAACCATATGAGGTAGACAAACAGAGAGAGTGGCTGAATGTGGGCTAGAACCTGGCTTTCCCACTTCTACACACACAGGTTTTAATCCTTGCCCACAAGTTTCTCCACACTGGTCTATAGTTGTAGCTAAAAGTGGAGAGTATAAAGTAAAATGCGGAAGAGAATTGATGTTATGTAATGTTCCTCTCTTCAGCTCTGAAGTATTGGGTGAAATGTGGTGGAGGGGCTCTCGTCCATCTGATCAGTAGATGGCAGCAACGAGTGAGAGTACTAGGTATCATGTCTTCACTGCCATCTTGTGGTCATAAGCAGTTTTTGCAGTCGGATGCAATCTGTCTAAGAAATTATCAACGGCAGCGGGCACTGATTTGTGATAGAAAAACAATGTTAAAGTTTTGTAACGTGACCTACGCAATTAATTCACCTTAAGCCTTTTTTAAAAAAAACTCTCGGGCAACGTGCGAATGTGTCTTGACGCAGCTCTGACTGCTGCATTATGCTAAAGCGAGTTGGCAAGCGCATTGCAAACGGTTGTGGAAACCGCGATCGCTATTTTATTTTATTTTTAATTTTTTTAAAAAATGCGCTCCCAAAACGGGAAGCTCGAAACCTTCCCCTAGAAACCGCATAAATTAGCTGCCAAATTTACACACACACACCCTCATTTTGACGGAGATCCTTTCGGTCGGGACGTTGGGAAAGAGATGGGTCTCTCCGTTGAAACGACGCCACCATGAGCGAGATCAAACCAACTTTTCCTTCACACAAACCCAGGAACGCTGTTTTCCAAAGTGGGATTCGGAGAACTCTGGAAGGTGGATCCCGGGATCTGCTTCTCCCAATTGATCTTCCGCAGGGATGTTATTGGGAGAGGAGCGCTGCGATCCGCTGCAGAGTTTACTGTCGACCCAAGGGAAGTAGAGGCACAAATAGAAAGTAAAAAGCGTCTTGCCAAAACCAGGAAGAAGAACGGGGACTTGGGTGAGTATCTTTATTTCCTATGGGAAGCATTGCGATAGTTTTCCTGTTGGTTTTGTACATCTGCAAAAGACATAAAAAGGCGCCTGTAGATCTTAAAAAGAAAGACTTGTCTTTATTCGGTTTACTTTTGGTCTCGAGTTCTGCGATGCAACGAGGCATTTGCAGCTGGAAACGAGCCAAAAGATAACAAATAAAAGGGAAACGTAACATTTACTCTTCTGAACTAAAAGTACCAATGTAATGTTACAGCCCCGCCTCTCGTGTTTTAACAAAAGGAGAAAAGAAAAAAACTTTGGGCCTATTTTAGCACAAGCGGCTTCAACCATTTCCCCCTTTCTTTTAATTTTTAAACTTTTGTTTACTTTCCTATAGCAAAAGCTTTTACAATAGCATGCAGTTTAAAGCTTCTGTTAGTTCTTTAAGCTTTTGTTTTAACGTTTCTTCAGTATTATTTAAAGGGAGAAGCAGAGACGATTTTTGTTTTTGGAAAGGCACAGTTGTTCCTGGAAGGGTTTTCTATTCAGATCAAACCTCCCTTCATCTTTTAAGGAAAAACCTTACAAACCTTGATAAAACATTAGTGCTAATATTATCCTTAAGACTTCTGGGAAAGAGATTCTATAATTGTCTTGTTACACTGCCATTAGGCTTTAGAAATTATATATTTGATGTGTGTTCTTTGCTTTAAAAAAGAAAATTATAGATGCCTCAGATCAGTTCTTACAATTATGCACATTTTGTGATGCAAATGAATGTGAATTTGCATATATTATGTAGCATTATTGTATCTACTCTATAGAACAAAGCATATTGCTTCTGTTCACTGCCTCAAAGATTTACAATAATTACTAAATACATTATTTTCTGCAGAAAGACAAAATTTCTTAGCTAAATTCCATATGTGAAATCTTATTCTAGCCTATTTAAATTTTCACATACTAAAGAACACATTATCCTTGTTACAGATGAATGGAAATACAATGTAGAATTTGTGGCTTGTAGTCCACTACTGCTAAATATCTTCAAATTAAATTAAATTTAATTAAAATTAGGGCGGGCTTGTCCTTCTAATATTTTAGAGATTTGGCAGTCTCAAAAGCTTTGGGCCTTAAATAATTTGTATTTAATGTTGGGGTGCTGTGGGTCCCGCCTGGGGAGGGACACATGTACCATAGTACCCACACACAGTGTTGCTAACTGTTCGTTTATGTGGGTCTCAAAAGTTTTTGATGGGGATGTGATCATACACATATATCAGGAAGACTGGGAACTGATTCCTAGCACATATGCCAACATAGATTGAAGAACGTATTTCTGAACTGTATCTTTTCATTTAGCAGTGCATTAATTCGAAGGAATTCCTGATTGAGGAAGCTACAGTAATACAAGGTCGAGGATCAACTCAGGTTTGATGGCACTTCTTCTCCCACCAGTAACCACAATTGAGAAGAACAAGGATTTCTAGGGAAAATACATTGGACCAGTTATTGGACATGTTAAGGATCCCTGAGCCCCAAACAGGAAGACTTTGTATGCCTGATCATAAGGCATGAAAAGAATTAAGAAGAAAAGATTTTGGGCATCTTGCTTCTGTTTTATGGCTTCCTTTTTTCTCCTGATCACTTTCCAGGTACCAAAGATCCTTGGGATGGAGCTGAGAATATATTCAGAAATGCCCCCAAGAGAGGAAGGAATAGCTATGTGATGTAAAACTTTAGGAGAGAGAACGGGGACATTCCCATATCAACTTTGGGGTTCAGCCTGGTGCTTCGGGTTTAATTATGTGCTTTCCCAATGCTCCAAATCTCCGTTCCTTTCCACTGGTCTCTCAGTACTGCTTGGTTTTCACCAGTAAAAAGACAATATGGGTAGTCCTCGATTTATAACCATTTGTTTCGTGCCCGTTTGAAGGCAGTGAAAAAATTGACATACCATTTTTCACATGACTGTTGCAGCATCCCCGTGGTCATGTGATCAAATTTCAGACGCTTGGCAACAGGTTCATATTTATGACGGTTGCAGTGTCCCAGGATCATGTCATCACCTTTTGCGAACTTCTGACAAGTAACACACTTAACAGTCGCGTTACTAACTTAACAACTGCATGGATTCACTTAACAACCATGGCAAGAAAGCTTGTAAAATGGTGCAAAATTCATTTAACAACCGTCTCGCTTAGCAACAGAAATTTGGGGCTCAATTAATGGTCATAAGTCGAGGAATACCTGTATGCGCAGAGTAAAAAATACAGGGCAAGTCATTTTCCGTGAGTAAAAAAATATGCTCATTCTCATTATTCTGGTTCTGCTGTCATGAATTATTCTATCTTATAATGCCACAGCTTGGTTCCTCTTGCAAGACTCTTGAGCTGATGCAGTTAAAAAGGAGAAGGCAGATCAGAGGTAACTCTGTAATGCGTCAGAATTCCTCCAAATGGGTCCTGTGGAAAGCTAGATTTTTTCATATGAAGTGCTACAAGGAAATTAAATTTATGATCTGCTGTTTGTAGGCTTCAATCCAGATGAGATGGGGGTAACAGATTTCCTAGCTTCTGTGTTAGTACCTCCAGCCCTCTAGAAATATTACACCAAGGATGGGGAATCTGGAGAACAGGATAGATCATGGTATACAGACAAGGGAAATTCCTAAAAGCTAGAAGGAAACAAGCATCCTAGAAGTTTTTGAATAAAACTGTTTTCTGTAAGTTTGGTTGCTTGGTTGGTTGTTTTATAGTTTTTATAGCCTGCCCCACTCAAAAGACTTAAAATTATAAATGGAACAAAAGAATAAACAAAAAGTACAAATAAGAAGTCAACCCTCTCCCAGTATGAATGGCAGCAAAACTTTTGGTAGAATTTATTAGAAAGCCTGATTAAATAAAATTATCTTTTAAAGGTTTTCTGGAAACCATGAAGAAAGGAGCTTCACAGACTAGAGAGCAATAGTCTGATATGACTAATATATGGATAGAGTAAGTTCACAGTTCAGAAATAATATACTTATCATAGGCTCACTGAGTATGTGTTAGAACAGTGTGTGTGTATATGGGTGGGTGGGTGGGTTGTTCCTTCTGAGTCAGTGATAACTCCTGGTGACTGCCTAGACTAGTCCCTGCAGTTTTTATGGCACATTTCAAAAGTGGCTTGCCATTGTCTGCTTCCTAGAGCTGAGAGAGAGGAACTGGTCCAAGGTCACCCAGTTGGCTTTGTACTTAAGTCAAGACCAGAATTCACAGTCTCTCGAGTTTCTAGCCTGGTACCTTAATCACTCCACCAAACTAGCTTTCGTTAGAAAGTCTAAGCCCATTTCAAATCCATATCCGTGCATAAGGTTTCATACCTTATTTCTTAAGCCTTCTGTAATTCTTGATTTTCCTTTGTTTTTCAAAAGGTGATTGTAGAACTGGGCAGGTCTGAACAGTTGACTTCACAAAACGACGCTTCCAGAGAAGATGGGTTACAGAAATATCCTCTGTTTTTCAAAAGGCCAAAACCTGACCACAGTACAAGAAAGAAAGTGCACAAAGGCACGTATCCCATCTTGCTGTGGTGGTCTCCACTCACAGGAGAGTCTGGAAGGCAGGCTCAGTGTGGCGAGGATATTTGCTTCTTTACCATTAACAGGACTTACCAACACAATCCTATGACTAGAGCCTTTCTTTTTTACGGTAAGGGAATGGCTAAAGTTTTGAAAGGGCTCTTGAGTAATCTCTTACTCCCCCTTTTCTTGTGTAATTTACATATTGATTTCTGTATGTAGAAAAAAGTGGAACCAACTGGGAATATGGTGATTTAGATAGTCCTTGACTTATGATTACTATTAGGACAGGAGTTCTGGTCATCGGTCACTGTGCTCAGTAGAGGAAGCACCTATGTGGCTAGACCTGAGTTTATGACATTTTTTTGCATGTGGTTGTAAGTGCAAAACCATTCTTCTGAATGGGTGGGATTTATTTTTTTTGCCAGAAATTAATAAAAAAAAACAAACCACCAGAAACTGGCGTGAAATCATGGCCACATAATTGTGGGGCGCTCCAACCAGTCATAAATGCGAGCCAGCTGCCAAGTGCTTGAAATGTGGTCATGGGATCTTGGGAGGGTGGGCACCATTTAACAATGGCCAAAAGTGCTTTATGGGTTGTACAGCATCCGTTCTAGGCCCATCTTAATTTCAAGTGGTCGTTAAGCAACTAGTCATATGTCAAGGGCTCTTCTCTGTACAGACCCTTTCTCCTATTTCCTATTTATTATTCTCCATCCTGAATAATCAGTATTTCATGGCTACTGAGCAGGCTAAGTCCTGATTGGGTTATTTCCAGATCTCTTCCTCCTCTTAGTTTTTTTTTTCTCCCCCCAAAAGTAGATTTTTGTTCTACTTCAAATCTGTCATTCTGATGCAATTTCCAATTTTTTAATACAGTGGTACCTTGGTACTCAATTACTTTGAAACTTATCGAATTTGGTACTCAAAGCATTTTGATGCAAAATTTTTGTCCCAGTACCCATTCTTTATTTGATGCTCAGCACATAATCTAGAATTAGTTGATGTTAGCTGCCTTGTGATTCACAACATTATTCCTTATAGGAAAATTTGTTTGGCACTCATAGTTTTTAGAACTCATCGCGTCTCCCGGAACCAGTTAACAATGAGTATCAAGGTACCACTGTATTAGTATGACTCTTACAATTGGAGAATATCTGCTTTATTGGTGATGATCACGTTACCTTGAT
Organism: Protobothrops mucrosquamatus; assembly: GCF_001527695.2. Lineage (NCBI taxonomy): Eukaryota > Metazoa > Chordata > Lepidosauria > Squamata > Viperidae > Protobothrops > Protobothrops mucrosquamatus. The sequence continues at coordinate 236,876 of NW_015387015.1, read as the reverse complement.
AATGATATTTATATTATTGAAGAAAGTGCAACTAAGTCCACTGAATTTAATTAAAAGGAATATGTTATGTTTTTCAATACCCAGGTACTGATTTCAGCATACACAGCTTACCTTTGCCCCGTGCAGGCTTCCATGACTGGGCTCTTTTTCACGAGGAGTCCCCCAAAAACAACTACAAGCTTTTCCAAGCTCCTACCATCACTTTGTTCAACCACACAGCCACTTTCAGCCGCCACTCACACCTATCGCTTACCACCCAGTATCTTGAAAGTATTAAGGCCTTGAAGTCGCTGAAGTACACAGTTTCTTTGCAAAAAAAGAACAGCTTGCGGAAGAGACTTGCGCCGCTGGTCTATGTACAATCTGATTGTGATCCTCCCTCTGACAGAGACAGTTACGTAAAAGAGCTGATGGCTCACATTGAAATTGATTCCTACGGGGCTTGTTTGCATAATAGAGATCTTCCAGAGCATCTCCAAAATCCATCCTCCATGGACAGCGATAGTTTTTACAAAATACTTGCTCAGTATAAATTCGTCCTGGCTTTTGAGAACTCAGTCTGTGAAGATTATATCACTGAAAAACTCTGGAGGCCCTTAAAGCTGGGAGTGGTGCCTGTTTATTATGGCTCTCCCACTGTTCAAGACTGGCTTCCAAGCAACAAGAGTGCCATTCTCATCACAGATTTTCCACACCCAAGGGACCTGGCTCAGTATATCAAAGCTTTGGATGCAGATGACAAGGAATATCTGGCCTACCTTGAATGGAAGTTGAAAGGTGACATTTCCAACAAACAATTGCTTGCTGTTATCAAAGAACGCACATGGGGAGTGCAAGATATTATGAAGGACAACTACATAGATGCCTTTGAGTGCATGGTGTGCACCAGGGTATGGGAAAATATCAGGAGCCAAGCGAAGGTAAGTATAAATATGTCTCTCCTTAGTGCAGGGGTAGGCAACCTTGGCTCTTTTATGACTCGTGGACTTCAACTCCCAGAATTCCTGAGCCAGCCACGCTGAGGGGAAAAGGAGAGGTTTCCATGCTTAGCCATGCTGGCTCAGGAATTCTGGGAGTTGAAGTCCACGAGTCATAAAAGAGCCAAGGTTGCCTACCCCTGCCTTAGTGACTTGTCATCATTAAGTCAACTGCTGTCTTTTGATTCTCAAGCAGAACCAGTGTAACAGAGACAAACAAATTCTGCAGAATTACAGAGTTCCTGCAGAAAGACATTGCTTCAAGAGACGTCTGTGAGTCACTCTGATCCATAAATGTAGAAAGTAGTTAGAGCACATTGACTTCATCTTACTTCCGTGTTCTCCAATCTTTTTGGATGTACATCTGAAGGATAAAATGTCCCTTCTTGTTATTCATATTTCTAACAAAACATTTAAATTACCTTTATACATTCTAGACAATTTCTCTGGTGACATACAGTATACCACCAATATATCAAAGGATCATTGTTGTAAGCTCTCATTTTGATATTTGCTTTGTAGCCGTGTAAATTTTGAGATCCATTGGTGACGGCTCCTTGCCTCTTTAGTGGTTTATTTCGTTTTGTAAGATAAGAAGAAGAGAAAGAATAAGATTGCCTTCTCCTCAAACGCATCCTTCTTTGGTCTTGGCAAACGTCTTTCTCTTGGGTTTTTTCATTTGTATGTTTTGATGAGTTCAAAGACACTCTTGACTCTGGACAATTCCAAGACAATCCCTGCAGATTTCTTGGAAGTGGTTTGCCATTGCCGGCCCAAGGTCATCCAGCTGGCTTTATGCCTAAGGTAGGATTGGAACTAATGGCCTCCCTTGCCTTAACCACTACATCAGGCTGGCTTTCTTGTCTTGGTTATTCATGCCTAATATTCTAATATCAGGTATCATCAGTTGGTTCATCTGTCCCTTAGACACTGAAGCTAAATTCTATATGGCAGGTGTATTTTATTCTAATTCCATTTTAAACTGTATTTTATCAAATTTCATTTTAAATTGCTTTTATCAAACTTTAGTAATAATTTGTTGCTGGAACTTTGCACTTTGATATGGCCCAAGGGCTAATCAATAAAGATTATTATTATTATTATTATTATTATTATTATTATTATTATTATTATTATTATATGGCAGGTCTAGAAGACCAAAGTATTTGAAGTGGGAGAATACCAATCCTCACCTCTCAAAGCCTACAACAAATGAACACAGATTGTGCTTTTATCTTTTGATCAGGGAATGCTACCAAGAAGATGGAAGGTAGAAGCAAACCATCTGAGCTGCCCCAGTCCTCAAGCGTTTACTTTTTCTCCTCTCAGTGTGCAGAGAACTGTGGTATGGAGATCAAGCTTTGAACAATCTAAGAGAGAAGCTCGGGCACTGCAGCAGCTGGTAGAAAACAACAGGAATTTCACAGCCCTGGAATTTTGGACTCTGGTTTTTAGAGACTAGTTTAAAAAAAACAAGAAGTACTTACCTCAAGATAGGAAAAACAGCAACCAGAAAAAGCTAGTAGCAAAACCCAGTGTTTCAGAATAAAGTAGGAAGCACTTTTAATTAACCACTGAATGTATAAAAATGTGTATTTAGTGACTATTTATCATGACCTGTTTCAGGGTTCCCCAACCTATGGGCCGCGGCCCGGTACCGGTCCGTGGCCTAGTGACCACCGGGCCGCTGGAATGGCTGGTGAGTGCATGCTAGCGACGCTGCAAGTGGGGTAGATGCCGCGAGGGTGCTAGTGGTCCTGTTTGCAGATGCACGCGGGTACTAGTGGCCCCATTTGCACATGTGCCCCCCGCACCGCCGGCAGCATTGCGTGGGCACTAGCGCGCCGCGGATGCAAGTGGCTGTTTGCACATGCATGTAGGCACTAGCGCTGCTGGGGAGCGAGCGGCCTGTTTGCGCATGTGTGCATGAGGGCATAAATTTTCTTGCTCCTCCCTTTCACTCCGGGCCACCAAACGGGAATGGTTGGGAACCTCTGGCCTATTTAGTAATCTTGTAACGTATGTTTTTACTGCTAATACTAAGACATATTTTTAACTTGTGTAGATTAATACAAGAATGTAATAAAATCCACGCCTTTCCCTCTTCTTGTGCTTCTGATTGTTTCTGCTAGATTTTACATTCAAGCTCATTTGCAAAAAGATGTCTGACTGAATTTAGTGCTCTGACTCAGAACGAACATGTTTTCTATGTTTCTTGCATATTTACAAGTAGCTGAAGTAATGAACTGTCCTTTTCAAAGCAATGGGTAATGGTGTGTGTATTTTGTGTGGTATCCCAAAGGAAATATTTTACATGAAACATGAAATGTTTACCAGAACCCTATGGAAAGAAGAACTACAGGTAGTCCTTGACTTACAACCGTTCAATTAGTGATCGTTCAAAGTTCAACAGCATTGACAAAAGTGATATATGACCCTTTTTCACATGACTATTGCAGCATCCTCATGGCCATGTGATCAAAATTCGGATGCTGGGCAACTGGTTCATATTTATGACGGTTGCAGTGTCCCAGGGTCATGTGATCATCCCCTTTTGCAACTTTCTGAGAAGCAAAGTCAATGGGGAAGCCACATTCACTTAACAACTGTGTTACGAACTTAACAGCTGCAGTGATTGTGCCAAGGAAGATTGTAAAATGGGGAAAAACCCATTTAACAACAATTGTTTTACAACTGTTTCACTTAGCAACAAAGATGTTGGGCTCAATTGTGCTTGTAAGTGGAGGATTACCTGTACAGAGCCATGGCAAGAACAAAACGATAGGAAGTACATAGCAAGGAAATCTTGGAAAGACTATCTCACCCAAGTGTCATCTCAGATGATGGAACTTCGTTATTCCTTACCACCCGTATTTAGGTAGAATATTTTCTTAGCTTTGTTGCCTGTATGATTAAAAGTTGCACAATGACAGATGTTAACAACAGAGCTTGAATTAGTATTGGAGTTATTCACTTGAATAATTTTCCTGGTTCTAAGATTGTGAAGTCTTCAATAAACACAAGAAATAAATAAGCCCATGCGTTAAAAAAAAAACCTAATACCGGCATGCATTACAAAGTCACAGGAGTCACCAAGCCAGTTAGGATTCTGCTGGCTTGAACTTGATATCCTTCAGATGGCTTAAACTTCATGCTTTCTATAATTCCTCAACCTCCACAGCCTTAATGGAGTCAGGGGATTACAGTATGGGAAGTCTTAATGTGTTTGCAGGGCATCGGATCAAGAAAGGTTTCTGTATAGCCTCAGTAAAGGAAGCCTAAATTGAACAAAATGCCTGCAACTATCCACAGCTTAAGCTGGACCCATCACTATCAGAAACGTAGACACTGCAATCTCTGCGGCTGAATCTAATACACGCACATGCACACACAGAGGAAAACTTCAACGAATTCAGTTCCAAAAGGCTCTTTAATTATTATTTTTTTTAAAAATCCCCTTGCTAGAAATAAAGCTGGCAATGATACAGACTATATGTAGGGGTTAGGTGTTCGAAGTGATGGCATCCTTATACAGAGAATGGGGAGCAAATTCTTTGACAGTATCAAGAGCAAATAAACTTAACATGCCCCAAAGTGTTTTCCTGTTGATCACATTCCTGCTGACTGTGCACTTTGTCCAGGACAAGCAGCTACCCGCTTGCGTGGAAAGGCAGAATACCTGCTATTGGTCAACCTCATTGGAAAGGCCTCAAAGAAGGGGGGTGGCATTTCTGCTGCATCTCTCTACGTTGCCAATTTTCTCCGCATCAGCAGTTTTAGTGAAAACTTGGCAGCTTGAAATTCCCTGTCATAGATGGATGTAAAATGCATTAGCATTTGGCACTGGTATGCTGACATGAAAATAAATATCCTAATCAAGGTTTAGCCATCAGCCACTTTTAAAACCAGGAACATGAAAAACTAGGTCACAAAAAGAAGTGCCACAGTCCAAAACATTAGGAATACCTCCCCATTACTCTCCCCAAGCATCAGCATCTTTACAATGCTATTTATGATGTATTGCAATGCCATCCTACTTATTTCACCCAGACCTGTTCCTAGTCAAGTCTATGTAGGATTTCAGATTTCCCCTTGTCAACATAAGACATACAGTAATTGCTCGTTAAATGAAAGAGAGCCTACTGTCTTACCACAGCAGCTTCAATCTTTGGCAACAGAGCAAGGATGAAGGTGACATTGTTCATTTCTGTCCTTAAAGTGGACTGCTGGCTTTCTTAGTTCCAAAATACCTTCTCTCTTCAACTTCTTTGGTTAATAATGGCTAAAAAGAATGATTTGTCCCTTAGTCGTGGTGGCACAATGGTTAGAATGCAGTATTGCAGGCTAATTCTGCCAACTGCCAGCAGTTCGATCCTGACCAGCTGAAGGTTGACTCAGCCTTCCATCCTTCCGAGGTGGGTAAAATTAGGACCCAGATTGTTGGGGGGCAATAAGCTGATTCTGTAAACTGCTTAGAGAGGGATGTAAAGCACTATGAAACAGTATATAAGTACTATTGCTATTGCTATTAGCCCTGCAAAGTCTGATTTCTGCGATGGAGATTCTGCTATGGTCTCAAAATAGGCCATTGTTCGGTGCTGTATAGCAAGACAGCTGAAATTATGTACAAGAAATTCCATCCTAAATGAGTTCCTCTAAGTATATTTGGTTGGTTTAAAATTAAATTCTGAATCAGTTACAATGGTAATAGTTACCCCATTGGAAGATCTGAAATACCCATAAGATACAAATCTTAATAGAGAAAATCAATCTACATGCTCACTAAAAATCATAACTGACTTGATGCCACATAATCAATGTTAAATGTTACCAGTATTTAAACTTATTGGACCATCAGCCCACCTTTAAATAGATCTACCGACAAATAAAAACATACAAACACACACACACACACACACACACCAAAGAAAGAGTAGCCACTTCCTAATAAGTACACAATGTCCTTTGGCATTTTGGAAATCTATTTAGAAATACTGTCCATGCCAGATTGCACAGCTTTAACTCATTGGATTTTCACTATACTCCTATACGTGTCAACTCAAAAGGACATCCCCGAGTTTAATGAAGTGTATTCCCAGCAGCTGAGTCAAAAATCTCACACCTACATGCACTTCTTCCTGTTAGGCAAATGTAATTCATTTCTGAAATGAGTACACTCAAGTGTATCTAATTCTGAGTAAAATAGAGCGATTGCTTCATTTTTTTATATTAAAGATACATATTGCATTAAATTGTAAGAAGCTTAAATGCATGCAAGTAGCTTCCAATAGTTTCTAAAAACACACTTGAAGGTATCTCCAGTTTGCCATGAACCAGTCTTCTTCAACTTATTGCCCTCCATCTTTTTAAAAAATGTAATTATTATTTGTATATATTAAAATACAAGAAAAAGAAGAAAAAGAAGAAAAAAATTAACATGCTCTAAAAGGAAAGTAAAAGAAAATACATCACAATGTATCTGTATAATGCAATTCCATTGTAAAGTGAATCACCGTTTCAACAACAAATTGAATTATGACTGACAATGTCTTGGAATCATATTGATCAGTTTTTCCATTAAGAGCTAGTTCAAAGGCTAAAAGTGAACATATTTCTTAAGTCCAAGATTTTGCAGTAGGTGCTGCAATTTTTACCAGCCAAGCATTGCTATCTTTTTCTTGTACCTAAAGATTGATGTAGCCAAAATTCTAATAGACTGAAAAATTCCAATGTTCCAGGACATTGTTTAATATTACATTCAGAGCGACTTCCGGTTTGGCATTTGACGAGACGGATGGAAGAAGCCGGGGCTCTGGCTTCTTAGCCCGATTTTATTCGGCCCGGTGACCCCAAAAGGTCAGAAAATTACCCTGGAGGGGCAATGAAGAAGGAGGGATGTTTCAGGAGTCCGGACGGCAGTCGGTCCAGACGGACTGAAGAAACCTTCGAAAAGGACGGAAGAAAGGCTGCCTGGTAAGCCCAAACAACCCAAATCATTGCCAGCCAGAAGAAAAGTGAGGAGCTGCGGTGCTCCACTAAACAGCTGATTGCCAACAGTGTGCTGTCCTTTTATTCCTTATGGAGTTAGAAACGTTGATCCCCTGATTGGGAAGAAGCTATGAAGTAAAGACCCCAGAAGGACTAGGGGAGAAGAGACTTAAAAGCGGTGAGCAATTACAGGAGGGGAAAGGATTTTAAGGAAGACAAAACAATTCTTAAAAATTGAACTCAGATTGATTCAAAGAAAGACTGCTTAACTTAGAGGACGTGGAATTTTTATTTTTTTTTAGATTTAATTTCTAGGGTAAATAACTAACAAAGAACTTTAAAAACTTTGTAACAAACTTTTAAAACCAGATATTGACAAAACAGTGTATGAGGACATCTAGTGGTGAGATGAGATATTACAGTAATACCAAATAAAAGAATTTGAAAAGTGTTTGACCTTGAAACAACACCTGGTATAAACAAAGTGCCTTTATGTGAGTTTGTAAGAGAAAAGACTTTCTACAACGATATCTGTTGACTCTGGATATAACCAAAACAGGAATTATTTGGAGACAGCAGGCGTTTCACATCTGTGATTTGACTGGAGGATTGGATCTGGCCTAAAGTATTTGGCTCGATTTTTTGGGTTGGATTTTAGCCTAAGATAGTTGGCTTGAAAAATGAGTGCATCAAGTCTAACCAGACTTATGAAAAAGACTTATTCTGCACCCTCTGTGGAAACATCCAGCCTAACAAGCCACGGATCTATTGAAACAATATTGCAGCATGAGAAAATAAGCACTGTTCAAAACGAGATGCAAACTACATTAAAATTAATTCAAGAATCAATACAAAAAAACTATGAAGAGACAAAAAGTAATTTTGATAAATTAAATGAACAAATGTCAGACACAAAGACACAATTTGAAGTCCATCAACAAATGATTGTTAAAAATGAACAAAGAATTCAGAAAATGGAAAATAAATCAGATGATATTGACAAAAATGGAGTTCTAGAGTTCTAGAAAGCTTTTGAAAACCTGGATTCAGTCCAGGTTTGGGGTTATTTGTCTAGCGCCGGTGTTTTCTTTGCTTTTGCTGTTTCTAAGATAATTTCAGTCTGGATTGTCCTTCTGATTTGGTGTTTTTATCTGTTTTTATGCTTTTATCGAGTTTTGTACATCACCCAGGGTCCATAGGGGTTTAATAAATTCAAATAAACAATAAAAATGTGCCATTATTTAATTGGTACAACCATAACTGCTTATAGTTAATGAATGCTGCCACACCAGCAGCCTACTAATTTGCAAATAAATTCAAATACACTTCAAAACCAATTAACACCCCCCCACACTTTGTCCCCATAATTTACACAGATTGAAAATGCTTTCGGGCAAGGTATTGTCCATATGTTTATAGGCTTGAGGTTGTGAAGAGTAACTTTAAGCAATTATTAATCTACCCACACCGGTCAGTAGCGGCACTGAGAATCATAATCAGTGACTATTTTGCCAATCAGTAGAAAACTGGTGCAAACCCACCTCCCAAACCCAGCAAAAAAACCTGTAAATAAGCAAGACTATCATAGCTCAGACAATTGTTGCAGTCTATGCATCTTTGGTTTTTGCCCTGCCCTGCTGTTTCTCTCATGGATCAATCCAAATATTTCATTTCTGAATATGGAACATTAGACTAATCCATGTTGGCTCAGGAATTCTGGGAGTTGAAGTCCATTAGTCATAGAAGAGCCAAGGTTCTCCACCCCTGGACTAGTCCAAAGCAATCTTCCTCAGTTTGGTGTCCAGCCTGACTGGGAAGGCAAATGTGAATGTTCTTGGGAAACATAACTGAGTTTATTGACACAATTCTGAATAGCAAGATTCTGGGTAGAGATAAATGGATATCTTGAATTTTTGTTTTGCTCCCTTATGTGGTGGCTTCACTTGTAAAGAGACAAAACAACACCAAAAGTAGAACAGATTGAGAGTTCTGTGGAAAGATATATTCAGGAGTATCAATCTACCCGTTGGCTGAAGAGTTGCTAATGATAAAAGCGGCTGAGTGAATCCTTTGTGGTTCTTTTTGATGTATATATGCATCAAGATAAAGAAAAAAATGTAACATCAAAACAGCCATTATTGCATTGGATGATTTTTTCTAAAAAAAAAAAAAGCAAACAGTTGAAAAAAATCAAACAAATATGAGGAAACTATGAATAATTAATTTATTGTATGTTTTTGTATTTATTGTCCCTGAAAAACTGGATGCTATTAAAGGGGAAGTTTAGGGACACATCATTTGAAAACCTGATTGTATGCTACTATGCCACACCATCCCTGGGATAAGAACTAAAAAGAATCCAGGAAGAATAAAGAGAATGTACATGGGACATTTGACAAACTTGGCCCAAAGAAGGGCAGCAAAATCAAACCCTCTTCCACCATTAGCACACTTTGGGTATCTGACTATGGAGATTCTCAATCATCCAGGTCATGGCTGTCCCAAAGGTGCTTTTCTAAAAGACATCTGAACTTTCTTGGGTTTTTTTTTCCTTGAAAACATTCAAGCTTCTTCTTCAGTTCTAACTGAATGATGGAATGGAAGGATGTATATTCTTTGCAATCATCTGGTTGTTAGCACTCTTGATGCCCAGAGTCACCTGAATCAGACTGCAATTGGGGATGGACCCTTCTTAGGACTGCTGTAACGACTGTGTTGTAAACAGTCCCTCTGTCTTGTCATATCCCTCTCCCTCTGTTGAGAGAAAGTTATTCAATTTTAACATAAAGGGCCACTTTGACCCCTCCTTCAAACCAGTGGTCCTGTCTGTCCAAAGTGTATATTTTGCTATTTTATCCTCTGTGCTTTGTGAACATGTAATTGTGCTTCTCTGGAGTTCACCCCAGGTGTCATGGTGACACGGATGAAAGAAACCAGAACTCCAGTTTCCTAGTCTGTTTTCGCTTTGTCTGGAGACCCTGAGAGGTCGGAAAGTCGCCTTGGAGAGGCAACGAGGAGGAAGGGAAACCTTGGGAGTTCTGAGCCAATGGCAGCTGACCCAAGCGGACCGAGGGAACTCTTTAAACAGATGGGAGAAAGGGTGCCAGAAAATACGCAGACAGCTGAAGCCGTAGACAGCTGGGAAAGAAGCCAAGAGCCGCGGCAACCCTGCCGAACAGCTGACTGTCAACAAAGCGTGAAATCTGGGTGAGATCGTTCTTTATTTCTCTTCCCTATGGACTTTCAAAATATAAATCCCTGAACTGGACAAGGTTTAAAAGTAAAACCCCCAGGAGGACTCGGGAAGAAGAGAGTTAAAAGCAGCGAGGAATCTGAAATGGAAGAACAAAATTAAGGAATATTTCTTTTTTCCTTTTTTAATGTTGGATTATAGTTTAAAGCAGTTGGCTCCTTTTAAAACTTGGATTATAGTTTAAAGCAGTTGACTCCTTTTAAAACTTGGATTATAGCCTAAAGCAGTTGGCTCTTTTTTAAACTTGGATTATAGCCTAAAGCAGTTAACTTTTTTTAAAATGTTGGATTACAGTCTAAAGTAGTGGAACTTTTTTAAAAGTTGGATTATAGCCTAAAGCAGTTGGCTTGTTTTTTGTTTTTCTTTCTCTTTTCCTCTTTTTTTCTTTTTTCCCCCTGTGGATTTACAAAACTTGCTTGATTGAACAATGAGTGCACCAAATCTTACTAAAATTACAAAAAAACCTGCTTTTGCACCCTCCTCTGGAACATCTAGTCCAGCAAGTCAAGGATCTATTGAAGCAATGTTACAACGAGAGAAGGCAAACAATTTCCAAAAAGAGATGCACACAACTTTGCAACTGATGCAAGAAATGATGCAGAAGAATCATCAAGAAACAAAAAGCAATCTTGATAAGCTAAATGAACAAATGCTTGATATAAAGACCCAATTTGAGGTTCATCAATAAATGATTCTTAAAAATGAACAAAGAATTCAGAAGGTGGAAGATCAATCAGAAGATACTGAGAAAAAAATTAAAGCGCTAATCAGAGAGAATGAAAGATTAGAACAAGCAAACCAAAACTTAGAAGAAGCAGTTGGAAATGGGAAAGCTGCACACTTTTTGAGATTTCAGAACATACCCAAAGATAAAGAGGAAGATATAGCAGAAATGATTATTAATCTATTAGCAGAGGCCCTGAAAATTGAAAGATTGGAGATGCAGCAAGAAGTCGATGACATATTTAGAATGAATTCAAGTTACGCCAGGAAATACAAATTGCCCAGAGAAGTCCATGTAAGATTTATGAAGAAAACAACAAGGGATGAGATATTAAGAAGAGTTAGAGATGACCCATTACAATACAAAGATAAAGAAATAGTAATATTGAAGAGGATTATCAAGAGAATAAGAGATACTCGAAGACAATATCATTTTTTGATTACAAAGCTGATTGCAAAAGGAGTAAATTTTAGATGGCTGATGCCAGAAGGGATTCTAATCAATTGGAATAATACAAGATATTGATTGGACTCAGTGTACAAGGCACAGGATTTTGATGAAAGGCATGGAGCATTTCTGGGAGAAAGAACACAATATCAACAAGAGGACAGAAGAAGCCAGAAACAGACAGAACAAACAATAGAGGAAACAACTACACAAGTGGAAGAAGAAAAAGAGAAGATGAATCAAGAGGATGAGGGAATAGTAAAAGAGCAGAAGATTACAAGATCAACAAGACCTAAATATAAGTAAATCAACATGGAGAAGGAAAATGGATTTTTTTTCAGTGAATATAAATGGACTGAACTCCCCATCAAAAAGAAAAAGAATTTTCAAGCAACTACAGAAATTAAACATTGATATAATTTCTCTGTAAGAGACACACATAAAAAAACAACATCATAAATTTTCGGAAAATTCAAAACTTGGAAAACTTTATTATGCATCAGCCCAACAAAAAAAGAGGAGTAGCTATATATGTTAAAGAGACAATAGATTCTAAAATGATTTATGCAGATGAAGAAGGAAGAATACTAATGGTGGAAATATTTTTAAATCAAAAACAGATACTTTTGATAGCAATATATGCACTAAATAACAAACAAGAAGAATTTTATCAAAATCTTCATAGAAAAATAGCAGAAATGGAATATCAAAATATATGCTTAATTGGGGATTTCAATGCAATGGGAGACGGGACATTAGATTATAAAAGCAGTCAATCAGGGATACAAGGAAGAAAAAGATTACCTAAGACTTTTTTCAACATGATAGAGGAAATTGGTATACAAGATATTTGGAGAGAAATGAACCCAGGGAAATCACAATATATATTTTATTCTAATAGTCATAAATCCTGGTCTAGAATTGATATGAAGGCAGGACGAGAAGCAACGGATGGAAACTGATCAAGGAGAGAAGCAACCTAGAACTAAGGAGAAACTTCCTGACAGTTAGAACAATTAACCAGTGGAACAACCTGCCTCCAGAAGCTGTGAATGCTCCAACACTGGAAGTTTTTAAGAAGAGACTGGACAGCCATTTGTCTGAAATGGTGTAGGGTTCCTGCCTGAGCAGGGGGTTGGACTCGATGACCTCCAAGGTCCCT
>NW_015387015.1:216946-224238 GCF_001527695.2 Protobothrops mucrosquamatus | reverse complement strand
GTGAATGCTCCAACACTGGAAGTTTTTAAGAAGAGACTGGACAGCCATTTGTCTGAAATGGTGTAGGGTTCCTGCCTGAGCAGGGGGTTGGACTCGATGACCTCCAAGGTCCCTTCCAACTTTTTATTATTATTATTATTATTATTATTATTATTATTATTATTATTATTATTATTATTATTATTATTATTATTATTATGGGTTAATATGCAGGAAATTGAAATAGAATTAGGCACTTGGGCATATCATAATCCTTTAAAAATGATGTGGAACGGGATGCAGAAAAAATTAAGATGGACTTTGAACCAATCTACATTAAAAGAGAAAGAATTTATAGAATTAGCAACAAAAGAAATGGAATTTTTCTTCAAAGAAAACAAAAAAGAAGATACAACATTACAAAATGTATGGGATACAGCCAAAGCATATTTTTAAGGCGTAGCGATGAAAAAAACAAAGAAAAGAGACAACAATGTCAGTTGTTAAGAGAAGAATTAAAAAAATTAGAATTTGAACTACAAGTAGACCACAAAAGAAAATATTGAAAAGACAAATGGAAATAATAAAACATAAATTCATAGGAGTCCATAGGAGTCCATAAGCAAGACTATCATAGCTCAGACAGTTGTTGCAGTCTATGCATCTTTGGTTTTTGCCCTGCCCTATTTCTCTCATGGATCAATCCAAATATTTCATTTCTGAATATGGAACATTAGATTAATCCAGGGGTGGGGAACCTTGGCTCTTTTATGACTTGTGGAGTTCAACTCCCAGAATTCCTGAGCCAGCATGAAGCCAGCATGAGTTGAAGTCCACAAGTCATAGAAGAGCCAAGATTCCCCACCCCTGGACTACGTAGTCCAAAGCAATCTTCCTCAATTTTGTGTCCATCCCGACTGGGAAGGCAAATGTGAATGTTCTTGGGAAACATACATAACTGAGTTTATTGACACAATTCTGAATAGCAAGATTCTGTGTAGAGATAAATGGATATCTTGAATGTTTGTTTTGCTCCCTTATGTGGTGGCTTCACTTGTAAAGAGACAAAACAACACCAAAAGTAGAACAGATTGAGAGTTCTGTGGAAGGATATATTCAGGAGTATCAATCTACCTGTTGGCTGAAGAGTTGCTAATGATAAAAGCGGCTGACTGGATCCTTTGTGGTTCTTTTTGATGTATATATGGATCAAGATAAAGAAAAAAAAGTAACATCAAAACAGCCATTATTGCATTGGATGATTTTTTCTAAAAAAAAAAAAAAAAGCAAACAGCTGAAAGAAATCAAATGAATATGAGGAAACTATGAATAATTAATTTATTGTATGTTTTTGTATTTATTGTCCCTGAAAAACTGGATGCTATTAAAGGGGAAGTTTAGGGACACATCATTTGAAAACCTGATTGTACGCTACTATGCCACACCATCCCTGGGATAAGAACTAAAAAGAATCCAGGAAGAATAAAGAGAACATACATGGGACATTTGACAAACTTGGCCCAAAGAAGGGCAGCAAAATCAAACCCTCTTCCACCATTAGCACACTTTGGGTATCCGACTATGGAGATTCTCAATCATCCAGGTCATGGCTGTCCCAAAGGTGCTTTTCTAAAAGACATCTGAACTTTCTTGGGTTTTTTTCCTTGAAAACGTTTTGCTTCTCATCCAAGCTTCTTCTTCAGTTCTAACTGAATGATGGAATGGAAGGATGTATATTTTTTGCAACCATCTGGTTGTTAGCACTCTTGATGCCCAGAGTCACCTGAATCAGACTGCAATTGGGGATGGAGCCTTCTTAGGACTGCTGTAAGGACTGTGTTGTAAAAAGTCCCTCTGTCTTGTCATATCCTTCTCCCTCTGTTGAGAGAAAGGTATCCAATTTTAACATAAAGGACCACTTTGACCCCTCCTTCAAACCAGTGGTCCTCTCTGTCCAAAGTGTATACTTTGCTATTTTATCCTCTGTGCTTTGTGAACATGTAATTGTGCTTCTCTGTTTTTGATGAAAAGACAGCTTCCCACATGNTATTACCACACGTTTGTTCTGCACTTTGCTACCCTGACTGCTCCCCTTTCCAATCTGTTAAAGAAAAGGGTGAAGTTCCATTGGGACGCTGAGGAGCAGAGGATATTCAATGCCATTAAGGCCCCCTTTGCCGCCAAGCCCATCCTCAAGCATCCAGATCCCTTAAGGCCATTCGTGGTGGAGATGTATGCATCGGATGTGGTGGTTGGACCATCCTCCTACAGGCCTATGTCCCCGCAGGTACCATGTTCCCATGTGCCTATTATTCCTGGAAGCTGTCTGTGGCCGAGTGGAATTATACAATATGGGACAAGGAGCTATTGGCAATCAAAGTTGCCTTTGAGACGTGGCAGCACCACTTGGAGGGGGGCCACCACCAAGTCGAGGTCCGAATTGATCATCAGAACTTAGAGCACCTATGGACTGCCAGGATGCTGAATTAGCAACAGGTGTGGTGGTTGATGTTTTTTGCAAGGTTTGACTTTCAGGTAATGTAGTCCCTAGCGGATGGAACCTGCATGCAAATGCCCTGTCCCGCAAGCCCCGAATTCACCTGAAAGGAGGACAAGATCATGCCCAGAATAGTTAATTCCTTAGAATGGTTTGCAGCCACTGAGGAGCCAGTGGACCTACCTGTCAGGATTCGTGAGGTGCAGCGATCAGATCCATTTGTGGTAGCTCATTGTCATGAATTGGCTGGCAACCAGAGTACTTCACCTGGGTGGATGCCACCAATGTTCATGCCCCTTGTCTGATCCAGGACTTTCATGCCAGGTTCCTGCAACACCCTAGTCTGCACGTTCCCAAGGGAGGGGGCCCTGCAGGGGGGATAGTGTCATGGTCCCATTGGAGTCTGGGTCTGAGGAGGAGGAGGAGGAGGAGGAGGAGAAGGAGAAGGAGAAGGAGGAGGAGAAGGAGGAGGAGGAGGAGGAGGAAACGAGGCCGGGGCAGGCACAGGGGATGGTCTAATCCCTATGGCTCAGGAGGAATGACCTGAGAATGAGGATGAAGCAGTCCCAGGTCCATCGGACCTAGGAAGAGTAGGCAGGGAGGAAAAGAGGGCTCAGGCTGATCAAGGAAGGGGGGACGGAGATGGAAAGGGCAGGCAGTGTAGTGGCAGAGCTCTGTAGATGAGCAAATGCCTCCCCCGCCCAATCCCCGAATGCAAAGAGTGGAGAGAAGGTAGAGTCAGCGCAGGCCGCCCCAATTATTTGGGAGGAGGGTGCCCTTCTCCTCATCATGAGGTTCACCTTGAGAGTAACTTTTAAGGACATGCCATGAGGAGGAGCTTTTGCCAGGAACTTTTGCATTGCTTTAAGGACTGCTTTTGCCCTGTATCAAAGACTGCTTTTGCCTTGCTGTGAGAATTGTTCTTGGCTTGCCCTAGTCCTAGGATTCTCCTTTCAGACCTGCCTTGCCTTGGACCCTGTTTTGTTTTGAGAAGTGCTCTTTGCCTTTTTAGTCTGAACTGTGCCCTTTGCAAATTGCTCTTTGTCTTGGACCTTTGCCTTGCTCTGAGGACTGCCGTTGCCTTATGCCTGGATTTCTGTCTTGGAGGATTGCCGGGTAATCTATGGGCTGTTGTTTGGGGACTGAGGGTGGAGCCTGACTGGTCAGTAGAGGGCCATTTGTTTAACCTTCCCAAGAGAAATAAAGAACTCTTTGGAGGCCAACTAGTCTTGCTCACCTAGGTCATAACACAATGAGCTATGCTGTGTAGAGCCACCCAAGATGGACAGGCTATACTGAAGAGTGCTGACACAAAGTGGTTCACTGGAAAAGGAAATGGAAACCCTCTCCACTATCATTACTAAGAAAAATCCACAAAGAGTATCAAAAGGCTAAAAGATATGATGCCAGAAGATGAGCCCCTCGATTCGGAAGATGTCCAATATCTACTTGGGAAGAGCGGAGGGCAATTACAAGTATCTCCAGGTAGAGCAAAGTAGTTGGATCAAAGCCAAAAGGATATTCAGCTGTGGATGTTTCTGGTGGTGAAAGAAAAGTCTGATGCTGTAAAGAACAAAAGAGAAGGGGAAGAAATGGAAGCAGTGACAGATTTTATTTTCTTGGGCTCCAAGATCACTGCAGACAGTGACTGCAGCCATGATTTAAAAGAGCCTTGCTCCTTGGAATGAACACCCTCAAATGGTGCAGGAATATGACTGGATTTCCAGAAAACATTGCAGACTAAAGGAACACAGCAAAGGATCCTGCAGCCAGAAGGCTCCACACACATTTGCACTACTCAGGTGACCCTGAGGACACAGATAATCCTCCAGTTGACCCCAACAATCCTCTAAAAGAATGCAAATGACCAACTGTCTGCAAAGAATATAAATCCTTCCATTGCCCAAATTCTACCAAGAGTTGAAGAAGCTTCTTGGATGAGAAGCAAAACGTCGTTAAAGAAAAACAAGAAAGTCCAGTTGCCTTCTGAAAAGGCACCTTTGGGAGAACCATAATCTTGATGACCAAGAAACTCCGTAGACATTTAGCTATGCACTTTGGGATAAACACCCTCGAATAGTGCAGGAATAAGAACAGATTTCGAAAAAATATTGCAGACTAAAGGAACAGCACAAAGATCCTGCAGCCAGAAAGCTCCACACACATTTGCACTACTTAGGTACCCTGAGGACATAGCTAATCCTCCAGTTGACCCCAACGACTCTCTAAAAGAATGCAAATGACCAGCTGTCTGCAAGGAATATAAATCCTTTCATTCCCCACACATATTCCTGGTGCAGGAATATGAGTGGATTTCCAGAAAACATTGCAGAGTACAGGAACAGGGCAAAGGATCCTGCAGCCAGAAGGCTCCACACACATTTGCACTATTCAGGTTACCCTGAGGACATAGATAATCCACCAGATGACACCAACAACCTTCTAAAAGAATGCAAATGACCAGCTGTCTACAAGGAATATAAATCCTTCCATCTCCCACCCTGTAGTAATAGCTGAAGAAGCTTCTTGGATGAGAAATGAAACATCTTCAAAGAAAAAGAAGAAAGTCCAGTTGCCTGATGAAAAATCACCTTTTCAACACTGGCTTAATGGTTGGTGTCGCAAAGGAAACTTTGCCTTCCTAGACTATGGTCTGTACTACCTATATGAAGGGCTTTTGAGAAAGAATGGGCTGCACCTCACAAGAAGTGGGAAGAATGTATTCGGAAAACTACTGGCTCAACTTATGAGAAGAGCTTTAAACTAAAAAAGAGGATGGAGAGTGACCAAACTTTAGGATCTTTAGGACAATCTTTAGGTCCTTTGTGACTTAATTCCAAGCACAAACCCCAAGACAGGCAATCAAATAATGAGATAGGAAGTGATAGGAAGGAAAAAAAACTCAGATAGTAGGCGACATAAGAAGCAGAACTAGGGTCCACCATAAAGGACTCAAATGACTATACACAAATGCTCATAACTGAGTGAAGAAATAGGATGAACTTTAAGTACTAGTCCATGAAGGCAATTATGATATAGTTGTCCTTACCAAATTACGGTGGTATGAAAGTCATGACTGGAATGTACTGATGGAAGGATACAATCTGTTCAGAAGAAACAGACCCAATGTCAACTTCTGAAACGAACCTGGCTGAAGCCATCTTCGTTGTTCTAAGTTGCCACAGGTTGGGGGGAAGGGGGGGAAAGGGAAAATGGTAACATTGCTAGACTAAACATAGAGCAGTCCCATGGGAACCAAGGTCATTCCCACAGAAGCTGGAAGATGGAGAAAGGAAGTTTAACGAAGCCCGCCAATTGCTTTTATTGGGTAGTGTAATAATTGCATAGCAAAGGGGAGGGAATTGTTACAGTTAGCTACACTGAATCTTTAAGAGGAATTTTAGAGTTGGTTTCACTTTTCAATGTGCTGATATTATATATCTAATAAACATTGCTTTGAGGAAACGTCAAGCCTCATAGTTCTGATTTATTTGGTTTCATTAGTCGCAACCTTGACACCCAACAGAAGAGAAGATGTACTTGCACTATACATAAAAGATCACTACATCTCTACAGAAATCCAAAAACCAAGGATGAAAACCTCCTAGAATCCATATAGGTCAATATAAAAGGAAAAAAGAATGACATTGCCATAGATATATATTACACGCCACCTAACCAAACAGAAGAAATAGATGAACTTTTTCCTAACCATTTAACAAATATATGTAGAAAACATACCACAGTAGCAACAGGGGACTTTAACTACAGTGATATCAACTGGGTTACAAACTCTGATGCAAGTGAGAGATCAAACAGGTTCCTGATCAACCTAGCAGACAACTTTGTTATCCAAAAGGTAGAGGATGGAACTAGAGGGACTGCAATATTGGACCTAATTTTTAGTAACAGAGAAGAAATAATAGAGGGGATTAAAGTTGTAGGAACCTTGGCAGAGAGTGACCATATCGTATTAGAATTCAATATAATGCAAATACAAGCACTAGAACATAATCAAACTGGAGTCCTAGACTTTAAAAAGAACTAATGTCAATAAACTTAGAGCTTGGGAAGGACACCATTAATGAGAATCTTAAAGAGGAAAACAATATAAGAAGCTTGGGAAACTTTAAAAAATATTATTATAAAAGCCCAGTTCATCACAATATCATTGAAAAAGAAAAATAAGAAATCCAAAAAGAAACCAACATGGTTACACAAAAAACTCTCTGACAAGCTGAAAGACAAAAAAAAAGTACAAAACATGGAAAGAGGGACATATAACTAAGGCAGAATACCAACAAATAGCCCGGACTTGTAAACATGAAGTCAGGAAATCTAAGGCTCAAAATGAAGTAAAACTTGCAACAAATATAAAAAAAACAAAAAAGTTTATTTCAACATATAAGAAAAAAGTCAAGGAAACAGTCAGTTCACTAATGGGAGATGATGGCAAAGAAGTAACGGGTGGTAGAGAAAAAGCAGAGCTGCTTAACTCATTCTTTGCATCAGTCTTCATACAAAAGGAAAATATAGCCCAACCTATCAAAAAAATAACAGTAAAGGCAGTCTAGAAATAAAAATTAAAATAAGCAAGAAATCTATCTGATATAGAAGAGTTCAAATCACTGGGGCCTGATGAAACTGGCAGATATTATCTCAGAACCATTGTACCATATCTTTCAAAGATCCTGGAGAATTGGGAAACTACCTTAAGACTGGAAAAGAGCTGATGTGGTCCCCATTTTCAAAAAAAGGAAAAAAAATATCCAGAAAACTACAGACCAATCAACCTGACATCAATACCTGAGAAGAT
>NW_015387015.1:215196-216884 GCF_001527695.2 Protobothrops mucrosquamatus | reverse complement strand
AGTTCAAATCACTGGGGCCTGATGAAACTGGCAGATATTATCTCAGAACCATTGTACCATATCTTTCAAAGATCCTGGAGAATTGGGAAACTACCTTAAGACTGGAAAAGAGCTGATGTGGTCCCCATTTTCAAAAAAAGGAAAAAAAATATCCAGAAAACTACAGACCAATCAACCTGACATCAATACCTGAGAAGATCCTGGAAAAGATAATAATCATAATCGTAATCGTAATCGTAATCATAAATTAAAAAGTTGGGAGGAACCTTGGAGGTCATCTAGTCCAACCCCCTGCTCAGGCAGGAAACCCTATACCATTTCAGACAAATGGCTGTCCAGTCTCTTCTTAAAAACTTCCAGTGTTGGAGCATTCACAGCTTCTGGAGGCAACAGATTTGCAAGCACCTAGAAACAAACAAACTTATAACCAAAAGCCAACATGGGTTTGTCAAAAATAGATCATGCCAAACAAAACTTATTTCATTCTTTGACAAAGTGACTAAACTAGTGGACCAGAGAAATGCTGTGGACATAGTATACCTAGACTTTAGTGAGGCATTTGATAAAGTAGACCACAACCTACTTTTTAGTAAAGTAGAAAAATATGAGATAGACAGCATCACCACCAGATGGATTCATAACTGGTTGACAAATTGCACTCAATGTATAGTCCTTAATAGAACTACATCTACATGAAAGGAAGGAAGCAGTAAGGTGCCACAAGGTTCTAATTTAGGCCCAGCACGCTTTAATATCTTCATAAATGATTTAGATGAGGGAATAGAAGGAAAACTCATCAAATATGCAGATGACCCCAAATTAGCAGGAATAGCCAACACCCCAGAAGAGAGGCTTAAAATTCAGATGGATCTCGATAGACTTGAACAATGGGCACTATCTAACAAAATGAAATTTAATGTAGAAAAAAAAGGGTTTACACTTAGGGAAGAAAAACCAAATGTACAGGTACAGACTAGACTGTCCGGAAATGGACAAACTTACTTTAAGGTTGAAAGAAAAAGAAGAAACAGAATATTTTCAAACTTTATCAATAAAACTTTATAAAAAATAATAATTGTGCTTCTTTGTTGTTGATGAAAAGACAGCTTCCCACATGAAAGGCAGAGGCCAAAGGTGACCAAGAATGTCAGCCACTGGGTTACCCAGCCACTCCTAGTGCAAAGTGAGCTGCCTTCCTTGTGTAGGTTCAGAATGTGGCCGTTGTTTCCTTGGTTGCCGAGGGAACAAAAAGCCACCAACCAGTGGACAGTTGCCCATTCGTGCTTGACCAGGGATACAGCTAGGAGGAATCTGAGTTTGTCCCTGGTCATGGCACGAAAATTTTTTAGAGTAAGTGTGGCCATCTCAGATGCCAAGAAACTGTCAGTAGGGGAAAAAACTATGCTTCCCAAGTCTTCTGATTGGCTCATGTCTATTTTCTCTTCTCTTCACAGAACATCTGGAAACAAACAAGGAAGATCTTTCGCTGTTGTCTTCCTGTGCCTCCTGACAGGTACCATGATTTCTCCTTATACCCTGGGCGTGGTGGGGCACCCTTGATGGACTGCGGGGCCTGTAAGAGCCTCTTCCTAAGATGGCTTCCTGTCCACAAGAGGCTTGCAGGGGCAAAAGGATGGGCAGGCTGACTGGCCGGTCTTAGAAAAGAGAGGCTGAGCTTGATGGATGTT
>NW_015387015.1:209961-212709 GCF_001527695.2 Protobothrops mucrosquamatus | reverse complement strand
GATGATGATGATGATGATGATGATGATGATGATGATGATGATGATGATGATGATGATCCTGCGACGATATCTGTAATACCATCAAACATCCACATCTGCCTATCCCAGGTCCTTGGTAAGGACTCGATAGGTAGACAAAAATGCCAAATCTAGTCTGAACATCTGGCTGACTGTGCGATGATCAATAATAATAATAATACTAATAACAACAACAACAACAACAACAATAAAGTTGGAAGGGACCTTGGAGGTCATCTAGTCCAACCCCCTGTTCAGGCAGGAAACCCTATAACATTTCAGACAAATGGCTGCCCAGTCTCTTCTAAAAAACTTCCAGTGTTGGAGCATTCACAGCTTCTGGAGACACGTTGTTCCACTGGTTAATTATTCTAACTGTCAGGAAGTTTCTCCTTAGTTCTAGGTTTTTTCTCTCTTTGATTAGTTTCCATTTGTTGCTTCTTGCCTTGCCTTCAGGCGATTTGGAGAATAGCTTGACTCCCTCTTCTTTGTGGCTTCCTCTATGATATTGGAACACTGCTATCATGTCCCCCCTCATACTTCTCTGCATTAAACACATCGCACAAGACAGAACAAGTTCTAGGGATCCCCTCTAGATCAACCTTTGATAAATAAAGAGTATAGCAATGCTATGTCAGACGGAAAAGCCAGATCCTGTTCCAAGCTGGGAGGACGCTGTAAAAATGAGCTGAAGGCAGACCGCATGTTGGAAAAGAGTTCTCTTTATTTAGTTGCCAGAAACTTCAGTGACAGCAGCATGTTTCTGGGGTGGCTGACAAAATGGAGTTGAGAGTGGATGGATCTTTATGGGGCTCTGAGACTTTGAAGTGGAAATGTTCCTAGATATTTCACTAGATATTTTGATGGCAGAGTGCTTCCCATTTTTTAACATATTTTGTTGTTAGCTTCCAATCATACACCTTTTAAAAACAGTGATCCCTCTAGATCTTCAGCTGGATTCTTTCCCACTATTCAAAGATTTTACTGATCTGATATTTAATGATGATTGCTTTCTATTGTACTCGAATGCTGACATTTTTCAGAAACTGGCAAACATTAGGCTTAGTAAAGGTCTTTACCCCATGTAAATGCTAAAACATTAATATTTTAAGTTTATTGTAATACTTAATTTTGACGGAAAGCTGTGAATACATCAATATAGTATTTTATTGATCTTGCATTCTCATAAACTGGTTTCATGAAGCAAGTATCATATTGAAAGAGTAAGCAGCTTGTGGCCTGGATCATCTTTATTGTTTGAATCTGAGAGCCCATTCTTTCCCTCTTTACTCTCTTTCGGATCAACCTCTAGAAAGATATAAATATTTCTTCTTCACATAACTCATCCCTTCTATATTAATACCATAAATCGTCAACTTTTTAGTCCTGGTGTCATGAAGAAGTTTGTTAAGAGTTACCAGAGCTTTATATTTTTTAAAAAATCATGTTTTAACCTTAATCAAACAAAGCAACTTTAAATTCCTTTCTTCTGCTTCTAACAATTAGATTAGATTAGATAACCTTTATTGTCATTTTTTTCCCCTCTGTGGACACAACGGCATACATTAAAAAGAAAATTTAGTTGCTTACTGTTAAGTGTTACTTACATAACACACATTTAAAACATACTATATACAACATACGTATAGACCTACATCCTTACATAGAAGTAACATATAAATATTAATCACTGTCCATCTTGAATACATAATGGGAGGAGGAAGCTTTAGAGTTCACAAGGTTTACAGCATACTGTATGGAACGAAACTATGACTGAATCTGGATGTTCTGCTTCGGATACCACGGAGCCTCCTCCCAGAAGGTAACAAGGAAAACAGGTCGTGAAGAGGATGTGTAGTAAGGTGACCAACTTTTTTACAATGAGAAGGAGGACACAAATAAATTGAAGAAAAAAATGAGTCTAATGCGTGCGTGTGTGCCGTGTCATGTTTCGGTAAGAAGTAAACAAAGCCACTTGTGTGCGGCGCACTCTTGCGTGCGGCGCACTCTCTCAAAACAATTCTCCTGTGTGGAGCGC
The DNA here is from genome assembly GCF_001527695.2 of Protobothrops mucrosquamatus. Lineage (NCBI taxonomy): Eukaryota > Metazoa > Chordata > Lepidosauria > Squamata > Viperidae > Protobothrops > Protobothrops mucrosquamatus. Next base: position 210,653 of record NW_015387015.1, on the reverse strand, counting down.
ATGCGTCTCATAATCGCGTCTCACCGCACTGTACCGAGCCTTGACGAATCATCATGTCAAATACAAATACATCACATCACACTCAACGGATTGGATCGGCATCGATAGAATACGGAGATTTACAGATTAGTCTTCAAATATCGAAAAGGAGGACATGTAGGAGGACACTTTTCAAAAGAGGACAGAACTTAGAAAAGAAGGACTGTCCTCCCTAAAGGAGGACGATTGGTCACCTTATGTGTAGTGTCCCAGACAATCTTGCAGGCCCTGCTCAAGCAACGCTTAGGTGCTATGTCCTGGAAGGAAGGGAGGGAACTGCCAATGATCTTTTCAGCCATCCTCACCACTCTCTGCACTGCTTTCCTGTCTGAAGGAGTGATGCTTCTAAACCAGACTGTGATGTTGTATGACAGGACGCTCTCGATCGTCCCTCTGTAGAAAGTGGTAAGGATAGGGGAAGGAAGATGTGCTTTTCTCATGTGACGCAGAAAATACAGGCGCTGCAGAGAACTCCTCCGGAGCCCCGAGGATTCTCCGCGATCCAGGACGCCTTCGCTTCGGCGAAGCTAGAAGCCGCCGCCACCGCTGCAACTTGAACTTAATTGTGAGTTTACTTGTAAGCAGACGAACCAACTTTGGAAGCTTGCTTTTTATTTTGGACTTTACTTTAACTTCTATAACAAGTTTCTCCC
>NW_015387015.1:205664-208099 GCF_001527695.2 Protobothrops mucrosquamatus | reverse complement strand
TTTATTAATACGGAGGAGATGGATTGTTTAAGTTTAGACTTTGGAGTTAGAGATATTAATATTTGTTTACTTGTATTTGAATATTACCCTAGGTTGGTTTGGGAAGTTCGGGGGGTGGGGGGATGGGATATAACATTGTGTAATATCTGTGATGTATTTCTTTTTTTTTATGATAAAAACAATAAAAATCTTATATTGATAAAAAAAGAAAATACAGGTGCTGCTGTGCCTTTATCTTTAATTGATTGTCTTTCTTTATTGCAAAGACTTTTTCAAGGTTTTAACAGACCTCTTTGGTAAATCCTATGGAAAATCATTGCCCAGGTCATTGGCTTGCTTTGTCTTTTGTATTTTCTCTTTGATTTTCAAATCTTTAACCACATCTTTAACCACATTCAATAGAAAGTCTTTATCAGGGTCATTTTTTTTTAACTTTTCTCTATTTTGTAATCCACAGTTTTGTATTTCCAGTTTGAATGCCTTGTCTATTTTGTAATTCACACTTTTTAATATTTCCGATTCCATTAAGCAACATTTGTTCCAGACCTGTCATTCCTTCATTCACATCATTTATCTATCAGTCTTTCAATCACATAGAAGCATTGTTACTGATAAAGTTGATATTGTGGCTACTGATTTCTGGCCCCATTCTTCAAAGATAACCTTTAATATTTTAAACGTTGTATTATTTTGTGCCATTTTGTAAATTCCAATCTGAAAGGAAAAGTCTCAAGTGTTCAGTTTAAATCATAAGGTCTCATAACTCTGTTATGAGTTGCTGTAGTCAAAACAATTTCTATGGTGAATTCCAAAATCTTATAGTAGAAGTTTCAATATTCCAAATTTGAAATAGCCTTAATTTTTTGATAACTTTATCAGTTGTTTAGCTTTTTGTTGTTTATTCCAAGTTCTTTAAATTCTTAAACTTATAGCTAATTTTTGTTTTGTTTGGGAATAAAGGTACACTTACCCAGTCACTTTTCAGATCTGTCATTCCAAAGGCTTCTAATAGCTTTAAGATATTTCATTAAGCAATTTCCCAAAGTGATTAGAAACAAGGTTAGCAAACTTGGTATCCTTAAAAACCACAGTTGTGAGCCTGATGATTAATCCCTTTGTCTTCTGCCACTCAGACCAGCTGGAGATTGCTACCCTCCAGTCTCCTTACAAGGGTTTAATCTGCAATGCTGGTGATTTCCTAGGTGAAACTTGGCTCAAGAGTAGTAACTGTGAGAGGGATCTTGGAGTCCTAGTGGACAATCATTTAAATATGATCCAGAAATGTGCTGCAGCTGCCAAAAAAGCCCACACACAATCCTAGGCTGTATTAACAGAGGGATAGAATCAAGATCTCGAGAAGTAATACTACTGCTTTATAATGCCTTGGTGAGACCACACTTGGAATACTGCATCCAATTTTGATCACCACAATATAAACAAGATGTTGAGTGTGGAAAGAGTGCAGACAAAAATGATTGGGGAGCTGAAGGCTAAAACATATGAAGAACATTTGTAGGAATTGGATATGTCTAGTCTAGTGAAAAGAAGAACTAGGGGTGACATGATAGCAGTGTTCCAATATCTCACAGGCTGCCACAAAGGAGAGAGGAGTCAACATATTTTCCAAAGCACCAGAAGGCAGGACAAGAAGCAACGGATGGAAACTAAACAAAGAGAGAAGCAACCTAAAACTAAGGAGAAGCTTTCTGACAGTAAGAACAATCAACCAGTGGAACAACTTGCCTTCAGAAGTTGTGGATGCTCCAACACTGGAAGTTTTTAAGAAGGGACTGGACAACCATTTGTTGAAAATGGTATGGAGTCTCCTGCTTGAGCAGGAGGTTGGATTAGAAGACTTCCAAGGTCCCTTCCAACTCTGTTATTCTGTTCCGTTCTATTGCAATGGATTCTACAAGGGGCTGCTCTTGAAACAACCCAGAAGCAAACAGCTGGTCCAAAATGCAGGCACACAAGCAGTGGCATCACACCTAATCTCCTGACCTCCTAGAGCACTTTACAAAAGGCCAGCAGTATCTTTTAACAAGATATAATAGCTGATCACTCAATATTACCCGTTAGTTGCAATCCTGTTGGTAAATCACAAAAAAAATATTATTACTTGTATCTTGTTTTCATATTGTCTTGCTTCAGTTGTAAATAAAACTGAATAAAGCAATTGATAAAGGTAAAAATAATATTCTGGTCAGCATTTATTCTGGTCACTATTTTCTGCCCTGAATCATGATGTGAATTTCTGAAATAGTTACCCATGGATCACATTGTAATATTGACCAAATCTGACTGAATCTCATTAGAAACCAATGTACCAAAGGGGATTCAACAGTTTTCTTGGCCAACTACTTTGCTGAAGGCCAAAGTCTCTTCCATCTCCTCGGGGTTCTCCCGGCCTTTCTCAGCATGGGGTCTTTCTAGAG
>NW_015387015.1:188097-204608 GCF_001527695.2 Protobothrops mucrosquamatus | reverse complement strand
TTCTAGAGGGACCAAGCCTCAGGTTGAGTTCTCGCATCTGGAAGAAATTTCTTATCCCTGCCCTGAACCAAAGGCAATCCTCTCCCACAAAATAGTCAGACTGCTGAAATGAAGAAGTCGGAGGCAGCCAGGAAGAAACTGTTTTTTATTTTGGCTTTTATCCTGAAAGTGCTTTTTTCACAAGGCAACTGGACTTCCTTGTTTTTCTTTGAAGACTTTCGCTTCTCATCCAAGAAGCTTCTTCAGCTCTGACTGAAGAATGGAATGGAAGGATTTATACTCCTTGCAGACATTGGTCATTTGCATTCTTTTAATGAGTCGTTGATGCTTCTGGAGGTTTATCTGTGTCGGTCTGAGTGGTGCAAATGGGTGTGGAGCCTTCTTGAAACTGTTGAAAGGACTGTGTTGTTGACTGGAGATAAATGATGTCATTTCCCTCCTCCTCTGTTGAGAGAGGGCTGTTCAGTTTTAACATAGATGGCTTCTCTGACCCCTATTTCAAGCCAGTGGTCCTCTCTGTCCAAAATGTGGACTTTTGCTGTCTTCAAAAGAGTGGCCTTTGTCTTTTAAATGCAGATGGACTGCTGAATCTTGTCCTGGTGAGTTTGTTCTCCTATGTTGTGCCATGTGTTTATGAAGTGGTTGTTTGTTTCCCCAATATACAGATCTGCGCATGTCTCGCTGCATTGTACTGCATATACCCATGTATCTGGGTGTTTTATCCTTCGGGTGGACAAGCTTCTGCCTTAGTGTATTCTTGGGTTTGAAGTGTGCCTGTATGTTGTGTTGGCTGAAGATTCTCCTGAGCTTTTCCGATATTCCTGCAACTTACGGAATGACTACGTTGCTTCATTTATTGTTTTCTTAGTCTGTTAAGGAGGAGCTCCTGCTGATGGATGATTCTCGAGTATAGAAAGAATTAGAGTTTGGCCTGATGTTTTCTCCCAGTTTTTAATCTCAGCAATTTACTCCCCCTAATAATTGGTAGGAATATTCACAGCCCTTAGACCGGGAACCTTTTCATTGCCATTCTTTCTGCTTATTGATTTTTCTCTTCCCCACCCTCATCTCTCCGCTTCTTGTTCTTCACTTTCCCCTGGGAATTAACCAAAGCCTATCAGGGCTTGCTAATAAATCCAATTAAAAATGAAAACAGTGCCCGTTCACTTCAATTACTAGTCCAACTAATCAATAGAGAAGAAAGACAAGAATGCAAAAAAAAAAAAGTTCGAAGTATCCTTTTGCTTATCATAGGAAAAAACCTATGGTTGACTTACAACCACTTGTTTAGTGACCATCAGTAAAAAAAAAAGTGACTTATGATCATTTTTCACACTTACGACCGTTGCAGCATCCCCATGGTCATGTGATCAAAATTCAGGCACTTGGCACCTGGCTCACATTTATGACGGTTGCAGTGTCCCGGGATCATGTGATCCCCTTTTACAAACTTCTGGCAAGCAAAGTCAACGGGAAAACCAGATTCACCTAACAACCGTGTTGCTAACTTAACAACTGCAGCGATTCACTTAACAGTTGTGGCAAGAAAGGACATAACATGGGGCAAAATTCATTTAACAACTGTCGTGCTTGGCAATAGAAATTTTGGGTTCAGTTTTTATGTCAAGGACTACCTGAATCTAATTTTAAATGGAAAACAAAAAAACACTGCAAGTGTAATGGCATGGTGTAAATGATTCAAAAGCGGATTTTTTTTTTCATAATTGATTCATCAGTTGATTCATTAGGAAGTCCAAGTTATAATAAACACAAACCCCAATTAGGGATTATGCTAAATACTTCCCTATCACTAATAGGGTCTCCTCTAACCAACCCAGTGGTTAAAATTGATTGCATAGTGCAAGGGTAGGCAACCTTGGCTCTTTTATGACTCGTGGACTTCAACTCCCAGAATTCCTGAGCCAGCCATGCTGGCTCAGGAATTCTGGGAGTTGAAGTCCACGAGTCATAAAAGAGCCAAGGTTGCCTACCCCTGGCAACTTTTTGCAGTAAATAAAGCAATATTTTCAATTCCGGAAAGTTTATTCACTTGTATAAGGTATTTCTCCTATTATATGTTACAACAGCATCCTAAGGATCAATAGAGAAATGAAACTGCCAGCTCTCCCTCCCTTTCTCCCTTAAAGAGATCTTAAAGCAGTAAACTTGCCTCAGGTCTTCTTTTGAAAATTGTGCGATCTGCATGCCCACCACCAGGTGTCGCTACGGTGCAGGGCATCATCTCACGCTTTAAGATTGTTCTGCTTTTAAGACATTTGAACTTTTGTGTAGAGTCTCATATTTATTTATATATTATGTATTTACAAGCATTTTCATAGGTGAGACGTTCGAGTATTTCTCTTCCTCAAGGCAAAAGAATCATGACTGTGCATCTGCGGCTCCATTTCTGTCACTAAAGGCAACCTTCCTTTTGGGTTTACTAGTCTGCAGTGGAAGATTCCAGAGCAACACTCTGGCCTGGGTGCAGTTCCCTCCTGTTTGTATGCAACATTAGGAAGAAGGTCACTGACCCAAGAGTTACTGTAGACTGGAATTCCTTCTTTCCTTTCAAGGAAGCCTTTCACTGAAAGTCAGGGGAGCGTTAAAGAACCTGGCAGGACTTGTGCAGCTTGCTTTTATCTCCTCTGTGAATGAACAGAGGGCTTAGGTTTCCCTTGCTATGGATCCAGCACCTTTTCCATTATCAAACACTGGTATTGTATCCTGCCCTAGGAAAGTCTTTTTTAAGAAGGTTACATCTCTCTCTCTCTCTCTCTCTCTCTCTCTCTCTCTCTCTCTCTCTCTCTCTCTCTCTCTCTCTCCCCTTCCCATCTTACCTTCCCTATCTAAGCAAATAGTGATAAGTATATCTACAGCAATCCTCGACTTACAACCATAATAGAGCCTTCCCATTATGGTCGTAAGTTGTGATGGACCCATTTTTATGATCTTTTTTTGTGGTGGTCGTTAAGCGAACATTGTGGTTGTGCATTGTGAATTGCTGCAGTCATAAAGCAACTGCCGCAGTTCTTTGTATTCTCCTCCTCCCCAACTTTGAAAAAAAAATTGTTTTATTATTTAAATGTATAATAGATTTAACGTTTGTAAACCACCCAGACTGGGCTGGACTAGAAGACCTCCAAGGTCCCTTCCAGTTCTATTCTATTCTATTCTATTCTATTCTATTCTATTCCACTCTACTCTACTCTACTCTACTCTACTCTACTCTACTCTACTCTACTCTACTCTACTCTACTCTACTCTACCCTACTCTATTTTCTGACAAGATGGGCAGCAGAAAAATTTAATAAACAAACAGATAGATGGTTGATATTACCTGTTGTTCCTTAGTAAAGTACGGTATATGGTAAAATAAACAAAGCTGCTGGATAGCGACCTGCTGATGCAGTAAGACCAGATAAATACATACAGTTTTGCTGCTTATGATGATATAGGTCTGAACAGGAGCTCCTACCCATGTTCTGTCAGGTTAACTTTTTGTGTTCCAGTGTCACTTAGCATCCTCTAAATCCATTAAGCACCTGGAAGAGATGTTTGATTGGCCACTGTGAGAAAGAAAGGTTGGACAAAGAAGGCCTTAGTCTGATTACCCAAAACAATTTCTATTTTTTATGTTCTGGTGGCTGGCTTCTAAACCAAATTATTACTAGTATGTTATCTGCCTGCCTTTTTCACTGCTATTAATAAAGGATGCATTTGTGACAGAGTACTGTTTTCCCCAGTTTAAGCAAGCTAAATAGAGGCAGGGTATCCCAATGTGATTATTTTATCCCTTTGCACTAAACATATGCTGCCATCTACATTTTTTCTCCTTAAAAAAAAATTAAGCTCACAATGTAAATATTTGCGTTACTTAGCTTTCTTAAAAAGGATTGGCCACAACTTTATTTTCAAAACTGGCAGAAAGCAGAACGTGTATCCAACTATTTTGGAAACTAGCTTATCAGATTGGCAAAGAACAGGCTAGGTATTATTAAAATGCCATACATTTTTTTTCTCTTAAAATCAGACAATCCCTGGTATGAACCTGCAGAGGAGAAGTCTTTCTAAAGGTGCCCCTTGTCTGCGAGGTTGATTTATCTGGCCCCCAAGAGAAGTTTTCCTACCTTGCTATATCGTTGTCTTGTAAGTGTAACTGGAGGGAGGACTTGGTAATATTTAAAACATTTGTAAAACTGTTCCTCTTTCTCTAGACTTGACTTAATTTAGTCTCTTTTAATTTTACTCCACGTGTTCAGAAATTCAGATTGTTTTGTTTTAATTTGCTTAGCTACATTGAGGGCTTTCTTAAGTAGACAGATGAGGGAGAAGTCCAATCAATTAATATCAAAGCAAGCAACCAATCAGCAGTCCTTTGATTTGGATCAATTCATGTTCCAGGGAATGAGTGTATTGCTATCTCAGTTCAACCTAGCCTTCTCTTGAGCTACTCTAATTTGTAGAGGATAAAAACATAGGAAGCATGTCAAACAGTGTGATTTGGCCTATTAATTCCTTTCTTCTGCTGCTTGTGGATTCTGGATTGCAGCCTCTAGAATTCCCAGTCAGCAAAGACTACAGATCACTAGAATTCAGTCGTTTAACAACCAGGCTGGCTGGGGATGTTGACAGTCGTAATCAAACACATCTGATGAACACAAGATATGAAAAATTGGTACATACAGTATCTATTTGCTGTCTTCCTTCTGGTAGATTGTTCTTCAGTCAGGGACGCACATCTTTCCAGGCTTGGTGGTGATCTGTAATTAGGAATAATAAGTAAGTGGCTTTCTCAAGAAACTTGTATTATTGTAAAGCAGTGCTGGTTTATATTCCATGGAATTTTCCATTGGTCTGGCCATTCAAGAAAACATGGGGAATGTTTTAGGGACCCTGGATGGAATCCTTCTATTCTTTCTTTAAGGTCATGTGTGGATGAGTAGAAGGAAGCTCATTAAGAATATTTACAAGCAACTACTTAAGTCCTAAACCAGAAGTAAGGTTTATTAAGGAGCTTACATACTCCAGTAGACTGCATGCATTTCTAAACTTTCTGTCTTCGTGATACAGAAAGAATGAAATACACTGTCATTTCCAAAAGAAACAGAAGAAAGAGCCTAAACTTACCGGTATTAGCCTTGGGATTAGGAGAAAGCAGAATTGAGGCAGAAAGAAAAACAGAGTTCCTTGCTTGCCATCTCTTTTCATGTTCTTAATGGTCAATAGGATAAAAAAAAATACAGAGTGTGTTCTTCATGGAACTGTATCTCCACGTGGAAGGAGATCCGTGGAACAAATACTTACAAACTGGAAATAGTTATGTATATAACATAGAGGCAAAAATAAAAGTTTCCCCTTCCAGCTGTGTCCAACACTAGGGGGCAGTGCTTCTCCGTTTCTTAACTGAGGTAGCCAGCTTTGTTTGAAGACATTTTCCATGGTCATGTAGCCAATATGACTATATGCCAAGGTGCACGGAATGCTGTTACCTTCCCACCAAAGTGGTACCTATTTATCTACTCACATTTGCATGGTTTCTAGCTGCTAGGTGGGCAGGAGCTGGGCGAGAATGGGAACTCACTCTATTGTGCAGGTCTCAGGTCTTGAACCTGGACTATCAGCGACAAGCTCAGCATCTTTAACTGCTAAGCCATCATGCCCCCTTTGTATATAAGGTAGGAATGGGATATGTAATAGGTTGCTAAGCCTATCTCATCTCAAAGCCATTGAAGCCGTAAGTCCAGCATCACTGATTCTTCAGCATCTCATAACTGCAGATCTTGAGGAGGTAGCATACTGACATCCACAGAAGAAGGGGGCAAAACCTGCCATATGGTAGGCATCCCGGCACAATTATATCCTCCCTCTTTTCTGCATGGACACATGTGCAAATGGGATACTTCTTATATCATGATATTGTGCCCACTCACTTGCAGATTTTGAATCCATATCGAGGGGCAGGGGGATGGAGCTGTAGAGTTAAGGATTTCCTTCATGTTCATTTGTCCATCACTTTGCCTGCTTTTTTGATTAAAAGATTGCTAATCTGAATCTGCTTCCTTCTGCCTTTCTTTCTACCCACACATGTTCTCAGTCTTTTCTCCTGGTAGGATGTAACTAGTTAAGTGCAAGCTTTGCCTGTCTCTGTCATGAATTTCCTGTAAATAAATCTTTTTTCGACCTCCAACAATCAGTTATTTCCCTGAACATAGCCGTCAATTTCACAAATTAGCTCTGGGCCTGTTTGATCAGATGATGTTGGTGACTTCTGTGGGCTTAAATTAGCTTTTCTCTGCTTCTGTATCAGTTTATTTGAAAGCAGAGCAAAGCTAGGCTTTTTTTTTTTTTTTTTTTTTTTGAGCTTCTGGGGAGTTCATCCTCCTACTGGTGGATGTTCTTGTCTCTCTCTGCCTCCTGGCTGCTGGGTTCCAGTGAGCCATTCTTTTTCAAGCAGTTGCTTAAAAAGTCCTCAAGGAGTTTGATACTTCGCATTCCAGCTGGTTCTCTGCCAAACCAAAAGGAGAAACAGCCAGGAACTCTTGTCAATTTCATCCCTGTCTGCTTTGCCTGGGCTCTTGTGGGAAGACTTGGAAGGATCCGGGAAGAACCTGGATCAAACCCAGATGCATTTTAAAGAGGAATTATTCCTGGAGCCTGTTTGCACAGTTTAGGATCTATTTCCTGCTCTTCCCCCACTCCATCTGTTACAGCAGAATGCACCCACGTTTAGAGATACTGATTGCAAACTTGCCAATATAGAGTCACATCTTCAGATGCTTTTATAGGCAAAATAGTGATGTGCCCAAGTGGCTTGGACATTTCCTTTCCTGACAAATCATTCCTCCTCTAGTCTGCAGCTACAAATGTGGCTGTAATCAATCTTATTTCTTTTGTTCTGTGTAGAGTGGAAGGGAACAGATTTCTTTTGATTTAGAACTCCAACACAGAGTCTAAGGCACTGAACAAACCAGAATTGTTGTGCTCATCGTTTGTTCAATAAGAAAAAAAATGACTGGGTTTTGATGATCTCAACAGGAGGATTAATACCTAAATTGGACCATTGTATGCTGTCTATAGGAGCCACAGGATGAGGCAGTTTCATGAATGCCACTGCAGCTCACACAGAGGATGTGGAACTTCACATTTTTTATCTCCAGGCTGCTATGATAATATCTCAATCTGCATTCACACAAACTTTTTGAGAGGTATCTGCATATCCAGATGGTAGGGCCATTATATCCAGAACTATGGGTGCCACATGAAGAAGGTATGGAATGAACCACTTCTTTAAGGACTCATTCAGCCTCCCAATCTGGTGCCATTCAAATGTGTTGGATTGCTATTCTATTCACAACCAGCCAGAATTTCCCAACATTCCTCCTTGAAATGTTAGTAAACAGCAGTTGCTTGCTAGATAGGTAGTTCAGATCACTGCTGTGATGATGTTACCTATGGCAGTAATGCAATGAAACTGTTTTTCTTTCCCAGAATAGGAAATTATATGTACAGCTTGACAAAATAACAGAATAATAGAACAGAATAACAAAGTTGGAAGGGACTTTGGAGGTCTTCTAGTCCTGCTCAGGCAGGAAACCCTATACCATTTCAGACAAATGGTTGTTCAATCTCTTCCTAAAAACCTCCAGAGTTGGAGTGCCCCCAACTTCTGGAAACAAGCCAGAAATGGATTAATTATTCTAACTGTCAGGAAATTTCTGCTTAGTTCTAGGTGGCTTCTCTTCTTGATTAGTTTCCACCAATGGTGAAAAAAGTAAGATTATACATTTACGCAAGAAAAAACAAAAGGTATAGCATAGGTGGTATCTGGCTCAATAGTAGTAACTGCGAGAGGGATCTTGGAGTCCTAGTGGACAATCACTTATTGTAAATATGAGCTGGGAGTGTGCTGCAGCTGCCAAAAAAGCTAATGCAGTCCTAGGCTCCATTAACAGAGGCAGGGCTTTTTTTCTCGTAGAACACCCAGAACGGAGTTCCGGCACCTTTTTTGGATGGAACCTTGTAGGGTAGGCAAGGTGGGTTGTATGACGTGTGTGAGTTCCGGCACCTTTTTTTTTTTTTAGAAAAAAAGCACTGAACAGAGGGATAGAATCAAGATCATGTGATGTGTCAGTACCACTTTATAATGCCTTGATAAGACCACACTTGGAATACTGCATCCAGTTTTGGTTGCCACAGTATAAAAAAGATGTTGACACTCTAGAAAGAGAAGAGTTACAAAGATGGTTAGGGGACTGGAAACTAAAACATATGAAGAAAGGTTGCAGGAATTGGGTATGTCTAGTTTAATGAAGAGAAGGACGAGGGGGGACATGATAGCAGTGTTCCAATATCTAAGGGGCTGCTCCAAAGCACCTGAAGGCAAGGACAAGAAACAATGGATGGAAAATAATTAAGGACCAACCTAGAACTAAGGAAAAAATTCTTGACAGTTAGAACAATTAATCAGTGGAATAACTTACCTCCAGGAATTGTAGGTGCTTCAACACTGGAGGTTTTAAAGAAGAGATTGGATAACCATTTGTCTGAAATGATATAGGGTTTCCTGCCTGAGCAGCGGGTTAAAGAAGAGATTGGATAACCATTTGTCTGAAATGATATAGGGTTTCCTGCCTGAGCAGTGGGTTGGACTAGAAGACCTCCAAGGTCCCTTCCAACTCTGTTATTCTGTTATTCCATTGCTTCTTGTTCTGCCTTCAGGTACTTTGGAGAATTCCTCTTCTTTGTGGCAGCCCCTTAGATATTGGAACACTTATTCAACTTTTCTTAGCAGGGCAGCGACAACACAAAAATGTCTTTGTACTAAAAAAATGTTGCTGGAATACAGAATTGAATTCCTTTGAGGAAAGGTGCTTTTAGCCTTTCCTCCTGCATCTAGTGAAATGTATATGCTTTAACTGCCTCTGTGAGGATATCTGCATCATTTGAATAAGTTGAATGTCTTTGTCTCCTTTTAATATATTTATTTATTGCAAGTGCTTCTATGCCACCTCAATTCCATTGTAAGCAGCTTACAATGTAATCCATTAGAGTAAATGAAAATGCATCGATGTTATATAACAGGAATAACAATAGTTATAAATGCTAACAACTAACAGTAAATACTCAAAACCTAAATGCAACATTATTCTTTATTTACTTCTTTTCCCCAATCTATACGGTTGCCCATCTCAACAGGTGACCGAGCAGCGATCAGAATTAAAGAACTGCAAACATCCCAACGATTAAAATACAAAGCAGTCAAGGAACATCAAACCCAGATCACAAATACAAGCAAGAGGTAGGCTCCCGAACACACTCAGGGCCTAGGCCTGGGCACAGAATCAGGTCATTGCAAGGCCATCATCCAATCCTCATAAAACCTAAGTCACCCAGATTCATCTTAGTTCATGTACATGTCTTATCCTATTCCCACTCCCCAAATGCACTTTAAAACGCCACATTTTCAAATTCAGTTTCCTGAACTTGAGAAGTGAAGCTATCGATTCTTCTACTCAGACGTTCTATATAACAAGGGAGCCCTTGCAGAGAAGGCTTCTGAGTCTTGCCTTGTCTTACTTTGGGGGGGGGGGCAGAGAGACTCAGCAGACTCTCAAATCTTGGGGGAAGCAAAAGCAATTTCATAAATAGGACATTAATGTTGATAAGTAGCTCTTTGAATGTATCCCAGAGACAAACTGGCAACCAATGCAGCTGTCACAATACTTGTGATATGTGATATGACATTAACGACATTGTTTTCCCCAAAATAAGACCGGGTCTTATTTTTATTTATTTTTTTGCCTCCAAAAGAGGCACCAGGTCTTATTTTTGGGGAGTGACTTTTCCACTCACCCTAGGGTGGCGGCACCAAAGCCCTGCCCAGCCGGCCCACTTCTTCTGTGGCTGAAGGAAATGACTCTGCAGCTGAGAATGGAGCTCTGGCCTGCATTTCACTGTCAGAGGCCTTCCAGAAAGGCCTGTGCAACCGAGAACTGAGCTACAGATTCAATTCCTAGCTCGGTTCTCGGCTGCAGAGGCCTGAAATGCAGGCCTGAGTTCCATTCTCAGTTGAAGAGGCATTTACTTCGACCGCATAAGAAGTGGTTTGACGAGGCAAGGCAGGTGTAGATTCATAGGAGGCCTGCCTGCAATGGTAAGTGGGTTCTGGGCACGTGGGGCGGCTCCATCCCCCACCCTAGCTTGATTTTTAGGCGTGCGCTTCGCCCCAAAACTAGGGCTTAATTTGGGGGTAGGGTTTATATTAGGCCCACCCCCAAAAAGCAAGCTAGGGCTTATTTTCGGGGTAGGTCTTACTTTTGAGAAAACATGCCTGTCCCAGTTAATATGTGGGCCTCTAGATGCCTTTTCCCAGTAGTCTTCAAGAGCGGTTTGATGCAAAAACACATTACAGTGGCCCATTTATGAAATGAGAAAGGTATAAATCAGTTCCATCTGCTCCTGGAACAATCAAAACCCTCCTGGCCACACCTTCCAGCAGAAGCGAAGGAGTCAGATTGATTGTGTGATTGGTTATACACCATCCATTCAGTACCAACTTTTAATGATGATGTAGATGTCAAGGTTCCAACTAGCGAACCCAACCAAGTAAGCACTGATGAGACTTTCCAATCTCTTTATGCAAAACTTTATTGAGTACATCATTTTGGCACAATTGAAAGCAAAACCAGCTCTGGTTATTTTCCGCGTGAACCACTATAATTAAAACATACAATTCTCTCTCCCCCTATTAATACATGTTGCATTGTCCAATCAAGTGTCAAAAGTTTGTTATAAGAAAGTGTCTCTGTGAGTTGGTAAACACCTGCAAAACGTCCTTGGTTCACACGGTCGGATTTCTTCTTGTCTGGAGTCTGCATTCCATTTCCCCCCTCACCTCCCCCCCCAGTGCGTTGGCAAGCTAAGAAGCAGTAAGGGTGGCAACATCGTGCGCTGCTTCAAGCTTGACAATAGATAAATTTTCTCCAGAAGGATCTGTCCCCAAACTGTCCCCAATCGACCTTGCTCTTCCTCTTCTCTTTCCTTTCAGGGGTCCAGGAGCACTTCCAAATTACATGGCAGCTTTTTCTGGGGAAAACAAAAACCCATCTAGAGCTAAAGTTGGTCTTGTTCCAGAGTTGTTTGCTGTGTTACTCAACATCAGTACAGAATTGCCAAAACATCTGATTGAAATAGCTACAGGTAGTTATTACAAAAGATTGGCACCAGTTAAAGACAATGGTTACCTTCCTTTGTGAAAGATCAAACACAATTTAAATCATGGTGCTTATTTTGGAAGAAGGGCTGGAATGAAAAGAACTGCTCTTCATATAATTTTATTCTTTTTCAAATACTTCCAATTCCCTAGCTTATTTGGCTTTGTAAACAGCATAGAATTAGTTCATTTATGTATAATTATAAACAAACTATGGTCATGTGAACCAAACAATATAAGCAAAAGGAGGGTAAAGGCTTGGGTGCACCAAATATGAATCATTACTTTGATGCTTTTCCATTATGATAATTAGATTCTTTTCAATTAAAATGCTTTCAATTAAAATAATTAAGTCATGTTATTTGTTCCTCAAAAGATGTGAGACTGGAAAGCGGGGGTGGGGAGCATGTATGGTGCCTTAAGCTCTTTAAGGCAACGCAGGATAGAAATTAACAACACCAGGCTAAGCTGCTATACAACCATCATATCCAGAATATGAGTCTGCTCCCACCCCCTAAAACTAGAAAAACCCTTCCTGTATGCAGAGTCCAAAAAGCTTGCAGTACAGGTGGTCTTTGACTTACAACAATTTGTTTAGTGACCATTCAAAGTCTACAGCAGCGCTGAGAAAAGTGACTTATGAACATTACAGCATCCCTGTGGTCACGTGATCAAAATCTGGATGCTTGGCAACTGGCTCATATTTATGTCGGTTGCAGTGTCCTGGGGTCATGTGATCTCCTTTTGTAAACTTCTGACAAGCAAAGTCAGTGGGGAAGCCAGTATTCACTTAACAACCGTAGTACTAACTTAACAACTGCAGTGATTCACTTAACAACTGTGGCAAGAAAGGTCATAAAATGGGACAAAATCCACTTAACACATGTTAGCAACAGAAATGTTGTGCTCAGCTGTGGTTGCAAGTTGAGGACCACCTGTGCACACAATCTTTCTGTGACTGCCCTAAAATATACATCTCAGTATGTTTCTCCACTACCAAAATCGCCCCCCCCAATGCAGCTAGGAATTCTGGGAGTTAAAGTCCCCACAGTTGAAGAAAATTTGATTGAAGAGGGCCTCTTGGTCCTGTTACAACTTCTCTAACCAGCTAGAAGTTGAGGTTTGGTAACACTTTGCTGAACTCAACAGATGATGTAAAACTGAAAGCTACTACTACCAGTAGGTGCACACCCACTTCAGCTGCAACTTCATATCAGCTGTGAACAAGAGCACAACTTCAGTTTTTCAGAGTTTAGCTATGTTTCTGGAAGGCCCAAGGATCACGCTCAGTCCCTCTCACTCAAAGTTGGATGAAAACCTAGTTGTTGTTGTTTTTCAAGATGGCGTTGCCTGGTTTGGCTGTGGCTGCATCAGCTCTTGAAGGTGAAAGAAAAAAGTTTGCCTTTTATGTCTGCCCTGAATGGAAGCCCAGGGACAGAAACTACAAGCATAGACTTTGCATTTGTGCAGAAAATGAATGGGAAGCCAGACTGACAAGATTACAGATCCAATAAGGCAGGGATGTCAAACTGCCAGTCCGTGGGCTGGATGCGTCATATGGAAGCCATGCCCATCCCATTGCCAGCAATGGCAAAACTGTCCTGATACGTCACACAACGTCACGTGATGTCGTGAATTTGACATGTCTGCAATAAAGTATTATAATGAATGCTTTCCTAGCCAATCCAATGATGCTGAGGGGGCTCTTGAAAGGATGACATTTGACTCTTCCTTCGGTTTTTCCATTGGACCAAGTGTTAGCGCAGTGGATGTTTTCACCCTAATGGTTTGAGTCCATTTTTTGTCCTTCTATGGTCTGAAACCTTTTTGGAAGAGAATCACATGTTCCAGTTCCTGTAAGGTCAACCCAAAAATGCTCTGGCTTGTCTGGGCAAAAGAGCCCAAATGCAGACCTCCAGCCCTCATCATTTTGAAAGTGCTGGAGGATGCAAGTAGAATGGCACACATTGATTTATTTTTATTGCTTTGAAAAAGGAGAAGGGGGTGGGATTAGGCACAAATCCAGGGAGGGGCAAACAGTTATTACTGATTGGCCACTGAGTACTGATTGGCCAGCAGTTCCTAGCATGAAAACACATCACATCCTTCTAGTGTTCTTATTTCCTAAGAGATTTGTGTTAGAACTGAACGGATTTGGGAATGCGAAGAACGGTTATCTAGAACAGGAGTCCCCAACCCCTGGGCTCTGGCCCACTACCGGGGTGTGGCCTTTTCAAAAACCAGGGCATGCAAGCGACGGGCAAGCACACAAAGCTCCATTTGAGCCAGCGGCGGGCAAGCTCCATTTGTGCGAGCTTAGGGCCCTTGTGCTCGTGCACAAAGCTCCACTTGCGCAAGTGGAGGGCACTTGTCTGTGAAGCTCCATTCATGTGAATGTGGGTTTGCGCACGAGCACTCTTTGTTCGCACGAGTGGAGCTTGACGCTCAAGAGCAAGCGCCCCCCACTCGCAAACCAAGCTCCATTCATGTGAGTGGAAGGCACACATCCCCACCACTTGTACCAATGGAGCTGTGTGCACACACGTGCACACTTGCCACTCACACATCCCCCCCCCGCATCATGCCAGGCAGCCAAGGTGGAAAAGTTGGGGACCATTGATCTAGAATTCTCCTGAGATACCTTTTGGGAACAGTGGTGTCTACAGGGCAGATAAAAAAAAAGAAAAGAAAAGAAAAAAGAAGTCAAGTTGAGAGTTGCATCTGCACAAAGCTCTGCCCCCTTTTGTCATGCATGTTACCTATTTATTTATTTATTTATTTATTTATTTATTTATTTATTTATTTATTTATTTATTACATTTGTTTGCTGCCCTTCTCACTTTGAGGTAATGATCTATGACATGTGCTTAAAAGTTGTTTATTAAATTATAGCCATCTATAATTTTTACACACACACACACACAAAACACTTCTGCCTGGACATCTAGGCTTCCCTTTCTGAGGGTTCTGAAAATAGCTTCAGAGCGCGCACGCACACACAGATACAGACATACACACGAACACACATAAACACACACACAAACTGTGGAAGCATTTGACTTGCAATCACCTGCTAGTGCTTGATGTCTTATCTTTTTGGCTCAATAGATCAGGAGGAAAAGCAGAGAGATATTGCTTTAGAGCACAATGTTGGATTTCATCAGGTATCACTTTGCCAAAATTGACTCCATTGATTCAGTACAATCCTCTTGTGTGGCCTCCCTCATCCTCATGAGGTTCATGAGACCTGGACTAGACATCAGGCTACTCTCTGTAATGTGCCCCGTCCTTTGGAAAACATTTTCTCTAGAAGGTTGAGTAGCCTCTCTCTCCTTATCTTCTGAAAGATGCTCAAAACTTTTTTTGTCCTACTTGATTGAACAAGGGCATCTATTTGTACGTTTGTTTGCACAGTTGGGGCTAGATGGCATTGGTTTTCTTTATATTCATTTTGACTTTTTTTTTAACCTTGTAAATACAGAGTCATATGCTCAGATTCTGAAAGCATTAAGAAATACGACAAATATAAATAAATAAAATATAGGCATATGCTGTAAAAATTTAGGAGGAATAAGTGAAGATCTGGGATTCCATTCCTTGGTCCTTCACTTTCCCATATGTGCTTTTACTTGCATTAGCAACATAATCTACCATCAGTGCATCACTAACCAGCAGGGCCATGTATTATTTGAAAAAGTTTTGGGAATGCATTGGAGTTCACCTGAGCATAGCACCATTTTGCTGTTTGTGAAAGCAGCCCAACCTATGGAAGCCTGAAGAAAAGATATAGCTACTTTAAAGAATCCGCTCATTAAAGTTAATATCACTCTTCCAATTATATTCAAAGCATGCACAACCTACCATTTAGTCAGTGGATATTTCTATTGTCTAAACTTTTTGTCTGTGTTTTAATGCAGCAAACTTTCAGAGATTTCTCTACCAGAATCAAACAGAGTGGCTGTTGCTATGAGCCTGAAGGCATGAACAACTTAGATACATACACAACCCACAATCCTGTTTTTGTGGCCTCTTACAACCCCTTCTGAACATCACTGAATTTTAATTCCCCACCTTTTTGAAACACAAAGCAGTTGAAAAATGACATCCTTAGTATAGCCCAATTACCATATTTTTAGGCATATAAACAATATAGAAGATATTCAAGCACATATTTGCAATTATCACATAATGCCAAATAATTCAACAGCAGGACAAATTCTATAAGAGCGTAAGTCTGATATCCCAAAATAGCAGCAGACATGCAAAGGCAGGCAAGTAATGTAATACACCCACAAGTAACAACAGCATTAAAATTGGGGACGAGACATCCAAGGGTATACACACACATTACTGCATCAAGTGATTTATCGGAATAATAGAGGCCAACATTTGGTGACTCAGCAGTTTTTAAAAGTACTGCAGGGTGTGCTAATAAGATAGGAATCATGCAGAGAATAAGAAGATGCTTCCAAAATGAGCCACATATGTAGTAGACTCAATATAAACTGAAACACAAAATGGACATTACAGATTACTGCATGTATGGACAGAAATAATTATGATTATAGTAAATTATTGTAAATTATATGTAAAATTTGAGCAGGTTTTCCAGCCGGGTAAGAGCTTGTTGTAAATAAAGAGAACGTTAGATCAGAAGAGAGGCATCAGTGCAGTTCAGTTACTGGTTTCATGCATGTGTTTTACTACCATTGTAGAGCCTATGTAAACCCATAAAGATTGCTGGAAAGGAAAGAAAAAAAACACCAAGACCAGCAGCTGTTAAAACAGTAATTATCTACTAATCTGAACAATAGCAACCCAGAATTTCAGGTAAAAATAAATTTTCAAGTCAGCTTGGTAGCTTCATAGCCAGATTTATTTATTTATTGGTATCTCACTTTTATTATTTTTACAAATAATTCAAGGTAGCAAACATAGCCAACGCACCCTCCACCTCTTGTTTTCCCCACAACAACCCTGAGGTGGATTGTGCTGAGAAAGAGTGATTGATGCAAAATCACCCAGCTAGGCTGGATTTGAACTCACAGTATCCCAATTTCTAGCCTGGTGTCTTAACCACTAGATCAAATTAGTTTATGTAGTCGTCTTCTTCTTCTTCTTCTTCTTCTTCTTCTTCTTCTTCTTCTTCTTCTTCTTCTTCTTCTTCTTCTTCTTCTTCTTCTTCTTCTTCTTCTTCTTCTTCTTCTTCTTCTTCTTCTTCTTCTTCTTCTTCTTCTTCTTCTTCTTCTTCTTCTTCTTCTTCTTCTTCTTCTTCTTCTTCTTCTTCTTCTTCTTCTTC
>NW_015387015.1:131478-187929 GCF_001527695.2 Protobothrops mucrosquamatus | reverse complement strand
CCTCCTCCTCCTTAAGAGCTTCTTATTGCTTTTTTTTTTTTCAATTTCTCATCCTAGCCTGCAATCCAGATGTTTCCTGGTGGTTTCCCACACAGCTACTAACCAGGTCAACAAATCCTTAACTTTTCAAGATCAGTCAAGATTGATCAGCTACTATCACCTAACGAGGCAGAATAATGGCATGCAGTTTTAATTAGTATATTGGCACATCCTAAGTATTCTTAATATACACTAGGACCAGTTCTGATATAGGATACATAGGACAAACTACATAGAAAGAACTCATACATGGAAGCTACCCCCATGTATATTACAGCCTCCAACTCTGCCAACAGCAGCTCAGACTATCACCAAGCGAACTTGGTCAGCAAGGTCAAAAGACCAGTGGTGGAAATATGATATTTAAGCCAGCCTTCCTTGGCTGACTAGAAAATCTGGAAGTTGAAGTCCAGTTATATGAAGAGCACCAGATTTGGGGAATTTCTACTGAGTTTAAGTTCTTGAAAGACACTGAGCCTTAACCTGTCCTCCAGGATAACTTGAAGAAGATATTTGAAATGGCTGCACTCTCTACCCAGAAGGATTGTGAGTTGAACCTGTGAACCGGTGTTTCTCAACCTCGGCAGCTTTAAGATAGGTGAACTTCAATTCCCCAAATTCCACAGCTAGCATGAGAAACACTGCTCTGAACTATAGGTTTGATCTCATCAATGTTTTCATACCAGAACAAGCAAATCAGCTAGCTCACAAAGGCTAGTCGTATCTGTTTGGGGGGAACAGTTGAACCAAAAGGTATATAAAGCTTTACTTGACTCTAGACTTTGTAAGTGTAAGTTATATGAGAGTTGTCAGGTTTTTTTTTAATTCATATTTCTGCATGAGGGGTCCTTGGTGCTCTCTGAGTTTGCTTGTTTTCTTGAGAACGTTTAATTACCCTAATTAGGTAACATCATCAGTTTGACTAGCACTGATGATGTTACCTAGTGAGGGTAATGAAACGTCTGCAAGAAAACAAGCAAGCTCAGAGAGCACCAAGGACCCCTCATTTCAATCCTGAGCTACAAATATTCTCCATTGATATTTCTGCATGTTATAATAAACCCTGAGATAATACAGTCCCTCCCTCCCTCCCTCCCTTCCTTCCTTCTTTCCTTCCTTCCTTCCTTCCTTCATTCCCTTTCAGCTTCTCCTTACAAAAAAGTAAATTCTCATTGAGGTGGCTCTTTGCACGTAAGTATTTGATTGTTTGTGCATACAGAATATAAAGCAGAGTTACAGTCAGAGATCTTCCTGTACCTCCAACTGTCCAAACAGCCAAATTCTTCAAATGGAAGAACAGCTTGAGGCTTCCGGCGATGGCACCCATGCAGGAGACTTCCTGAGTGTTCCCTGTGTGCTGCATTAATAAGATCTTTATGATACAAATGGCAAAGCTGGTGCGTTTTTGAAGAAAAAAGATCAATCAAAATAACAACCTGCACAAACACGCACTTTGACATGTCTGAGCTATTTGGCACCAGAGGGAGATTGCTTTTGAATTTCTGAGCAGGTTGCCTAAAAGCGGCAATGAGATCATGTTATAGAAGTGCCAGCAAGTGAGGTGCCGTATACGATGAAACTTAGAAGTATTTTTCCCCCGAAGTGGGAAGCGTAGACATCAGCTTTATTAGCTATCTCAGATTCTTAGATCTGTTTGTGTCCCTGACATACAAATCAGGCAGACATGCAGAGTGAGATGGAGGAAATTACATTCAAGAACTACACTAGTAGGAGAAGAGATGCCTGCTCTGCAGCTTGACTGAGAAACCCAATCTTGGAATCATACAATATGGGACACTGTATTTCTGAATGCGAGTGTCACTATTCATCAATTTATTAGATTTAATCCCATCTTTATTATTTTTATAAGTAGCTCAAAGTATCTAATTCTTTTTCCTCCTCCTATTTTTCCCATAACAAGCACCCTGGGAGGTGGGTTGGCTGAGAGAAAGTAACTGGCCCAAAATCACCCAGCTGGTTTTCATGCCTAGGGTGGGACTAGAACTCACAGTCTCCTGGTTTCTAGGCCAGCACCTTAATCAAACTGACTCTTTTTGCCTTTTCATTTCTTCTGTGATAAAAACCAGAACCTATTATTGAACAACAACTATCAACAGGAATCTGCATGGCTTATTGGGTAGTGGCTCCTTATTGGAGGAAAAGCATGCATGGATATGGTTGGCCTACGGCTCAGGGATCTGAATTGCAAAACTCTAAAGGACCACTAGATGGGGCATAGGAATCAGGTTTTTTTTGGCATCTTTGCTGCCATCTGTTAGTCTTCTGGAGTACTGCGGTTCAAATCTGATATCCCTAGGTTTCTTCTCTGTCCATTTCTGTCTTCAGGTCCTATGTCACAGTCAAAGGGTCAGTTGCCAATCCAGTTGGCATTTTGAAAAGGCTTGTCAAAATCCTGTCATGTTCCTGCTGTGCACGTTCAAAAGCAAGACTGCGGGCTTATGACTGGACACCGCTCCAGCCCAGTGTGCAAACAGTGCACTGCACAAGAGCACCACATGACAAGGACACCAGTAGCAAAGTAAGCAGATTGTTTTTAAATGGCAGGCAAGTGCATATACATGTGACTAGAATATTTTAAAAAATTGTTTTTTTGGCAGGGTGCTAAGCTGAATTCTACACACCAAACCTCTATTACTGCTCCAGGAAGAGCTTTGAGCTTTCCTGTATGAATTATTCTTTTCTCCTTAACTGTGTTTCGTACTGGACTGTGTTTAGAGGAAAAGGGAAAGTGAGGGAGATAGCAAATGGAAAGGGGTCGTCATGCAATCAATCCTTGTTGTAGTCATGCTTTGAACAGCCCGGTATGCAAATTTTAGCATTAAAGGCTAAAGGCACAAATGTTAGTTGAAAAATGGATAACCCATGAATAAGGTGGGGATGGGAGCCGGATGGGAAGTGATTAAATTATGAATACACATATATACATTAACACATTTGTCCCTGGGGATGAGAATGAGAAGCTACATTAAAAAAGGGGTGTTTTGTGAAAAGCTGGCAAAAAGACACAAACCAGGTGACTAGCAGAAAAGCAGAAAGAAGCTATTTTTAAATGGAATGCCTTTTGAAACATCCTTTATATTTAATTTACTAAAGAGGAAAATTAAGAGAAAGATTCAAATACCACATTTGGAAAACATCTAGGAACGGTCTGTTTTCTTAGGGGTTACTGTCTTTCAAGCTTGCAGCTTTGACCATATTTACCCTAGCCTATTGTCTGTGTCCAAGGCTGCAGAATATGAAAAATTCATAAATGTAATTAACCCCGAAGTATACAAAATCTCTTCTGGTTATTTTCCCAATATTTTCTCAATATGACATTAGAAGACTTCAGGAAACCTAATCTGCTATAGCAAAAATATAAATGAAATGCCACTATGTTTAAATAGAAACTATCCCCCTCATCTGAAGATTAAACTAAAAATTTGATAATGATTCAGATATGAGTGTGTGTAAAATTTTCTAGAAAATCAGTCCCCATCAGCTGAAATAATGTAAACCAGGAGCAACTTTACTTAATGAGCATCTGTTAGCATATTGCTTGGATGTTTTTTTATTTGTATGTCCAAAAATAAAAAAAATGTAAGGGCTTCTTAAAAAAAAAGGTAATAAATAAAAGAAATTACAATTTCACATGATGCTACATGCCCTGACTTCAAAAGTTATACAGGTAGTCCTCAACTGATCACCTTCATTTAGTGACCATTCGAAGTTACAAGAGCACTGTAAAAAGTGACTTATGACCATTTTCCAGACTTACAACCATTGCGGGATCCCTGTGGTCACATAATCAAAATTCAGGTGCTTGGCAACTGACTCACATTTACGATGGTTGATGGTTTACGATGGGGTCATGTGATCACCTTATATGATGTTCATCTGATAAGCAAAGTCAATCGGGAAGCCAAATTCACTTAACAGCCATGTTACTAACTTAACAACTGCAGTGATTCACTTAACAACTGTGGCAAGTAAGGTCATAAAATGGACAGCTGTCTCGTTTAGCAACAGAAATTTTGGGCTGAACTATGGTTGTAAGTCAAGGATTACCTCTACCCGCCCCCCCTTTTTTTTTTTTGAGCCTGGAGCCAAAGTCTTGATCAGGTCTGGATTTTTTAAGTACTGAAATCCTGCAAGGGCCAAGTTCATCATCCCTTTTCCCCTGCTGATTAATCAGCAACTCAGACACAACAATGTTCTAATTGCTGCAATTTTATCACCTCCCCCTCATTTATTGGCACCAGTTATCTCCCAGCATCAGAGTTAATGAAAGAAATATTTCAACTCAGCCTCTACTAGAAATCTAGAGAAAAGATCATCTCCTCACAGTTCTAGCAGCCTTCTTTCTCCCAATAAATATGACTCAGTTTTCTAACTCATCTGTATGTCGATGTATTGCAGGCTTCTTTGCTACCAAGTCGAGTTATACAAAGGAGTTGATTATCTATAACGCCTGCATTTCAGCTTCTGCAGGCACATGATTGGTTAAGGAACCGATTCTGCAGGCTTTACCCATTTCAATAAATAATAACCTTCTGACAGAATGGTGCATTGCTGAAGTGCAGTGCCAACCTCTATGCAAAAAGCTAGAAAGAAATTAAGCAGAAGAGTCAAGAGCTTTCTAAAGGAATGGAAAATTAATGACCAGCACTTTTGCTTATCAGGGTTTAAAATAGAGACAGAGAAATTATATAAACCCCTTCAATTATCTTCTTTTTCACTAGTCTCCAGAGATGTTTCAATGTATTAGCAGGCCATATGCATGATTTTATAGAGATTTCTTTTCTTTTTTTTGCAGAGGAGGTCATTTTGATCACAAGCATGTTCCTGTTCCCCTCTAGTTTCCAAAGGCCTTCTCAACTTGAAATTCTAATTACTGGAAATTGGTAGTAGTAGAAGCAGCTATCTGTGAGAAATGTTTGATATTTATTTAGCATTAGTCACAGGCAGAATAGGAGAAAGAAAATTAGGAAAAGGGTTTCAAATAGTGAATAGTCTTAGGGGCCACTTTACTTGATCTATTGATAGCATCTGTTGATTTTTTTTCTTTGTACTAACTAGATAGAAGAGAGGTTTCTGGCTGTGACAATAGGCTAGGCTAGGATTTCATTTGGGGGGATCATTCTCCGTCTCTTCTTCTAAAGTGACCTTGGATAGAAAAGGGGGAAAAATGAGAGTGGCAGCTGTTGATCATTGAAAATATAGAGGAGCATGTAGCAAAGAAATACTGGGTGGATATTTTATCTATCAATATAAAGCCTAGTTGCTAACATTCAAACCTGTTCTTCCAACGTTCCATCATGCATGCTTGTCAAATACTCAAGAAAAAAAATTACAAAATTACTTAATGCTTGGACTCAACATAGGCAAATAGAGTTCCCATACTGTATGAACTTAAGGGTTTCCCATCCATTCTTGTGGAGAGAAGAAAACTTAAGCACTTTAGGGGCCCAGGTGGCAAGGGAAACATAATCCTTTATCATGGCATGGGGTCTTTCAGGCTTTTATAGACCATCTGTCAACTGTCCCACTTGGCACATTCAACAAAAGAAACTCCTGGCTCTCTAGATTGACCAAGAGTGTAGCTTTATTGAAAGATCCATCTAGGCACAGCAGAAGCAAAGTCACTTCTGGGATTTTCCTGCGAAAATCCATACAGATAAAACCCCCTTTTCCCTCCCTCTGGGCCACCCACAGTTCATAGTTCACCAATTGAGGTTCAGTTCTTTTGTTTTGGGAAAAACTCTCTGTGCCGCTCGAACATTCTTCATAGTTGATAACGTCTCTTCGGCAACAGAAGGCTCTCTTGCACTCCATAGCCTCGCCCTCTTTTATTAAGAGGCGTTTTATTCGGAAGGGTTTTTTTTAGAAGAATGTCCACATACAGGTAGTTCTTGACTTATAACTTTCAAAGTTAGAACGGCAGGGAAAAAGTGACTTGGGATCATTTTTTCACACTTACAACCATTGTGACACCCCCATGGTCAAAATGATCAAAATTCAGATGTTTGGAAACGGACTCATATTTATGACAGTTTGCAGTGTCCCGGGGTCATGCGATCCCCTTTTGCAACCTTCTGACAAGCAAAGTCAATGGGGAAGCCAGATTCGCTTAACAACCATGTTACTAACTTAACAACTGCAGGGATTCACTTAACAAATGTGGCAAGAAAGGTCACAAATGGGTCAAAACTCACTTAACAAATATCTCACTTAGCAACAGAAATTTTGGGCTCAATTGTGGTCATAAGTTGAAGACTACCTGTTTTTCTAAAATGTTACATTTGGATGTATAAATGGGTTTGGGCATTTAGGAATTTATTGGGATGCTGCAATTGGGGGACACCCTTCCTGCTATGCCCTTTTACAATTCCTGTAACTTTTGTCAAAAATGATATGGAATTTCAGCAAATTAAATGGCAGTTTTTCAAAATATAATGCTGCTTTAGGTATATAAATGCTCCACACTTTCCTAGGATCGCAGATTGATCAAAGCAGTGAATGCAATCTAGAAATAAAGCATTGAAATGCACTGGGTTGCACAGCAGTGATGAATGTGAATAGAGTATGAAAAAGCAAGGACATCAGCCTGGCAATTAAATGCAGATTAGTCCACACTAGAATGCATCCCATAGCTACCTACAGTTGCCAAATTTGGACCATGAAAAAACTAGACAGAAGGAAAATCAACTTGTTTTTGCTGTAGTGTTGGAGAAGGCTCCTGCACATTCCTTGGTCAGCAAAGGTGACATAGAAGCAAATACTGGGGTGTATAAAACCAGACATATCACTGCAGTGCAAAATCACAAAATTCTGCCTTACTTATTTCGGCCATGTCATGCTATCAAACTTACTGGAAAAGACAGTTATGCTCGAAATGGTCAATGGTAAAAGGAAACAAAACAACCCAAAAACACGGTAGCTAGACACCAACAAAGCCAACAGAACATAAAATAACTGAAAGAAGCTATACAAGATTGGAAAACATAGAGAGAGAAAACAGGTCCAGAGAATTGCCGAAAATCGGACATGATTGAACAGATAGACTCTTCATCATCAATGTTTTAGAAGTTCTAAACATCAAGAGGGAGGGTTTTTCTTTTTTCTTTTTTTGAAAAAAATGGCTTGATGTCTGTGGAGATTCTGTCATCCAGATCATACCCTTGTTTCCCCGAAAATAAGATCAGGTCTTTTTTTTTTTTTGCCTCCAAAAGAGGCACCAGGTCTTACTTTCGGGGGATGTCTTATTTACCTCCGGCACTGACAGCCCCGCCCAGCAGGTCCACTTCTTCTGGAGCTGAAGGAGCAGCTGCATTTTGTAGCTGCATTCCGGCTTGCATTTTGCAGTCAGGCCTTTCTGAAGGCCTCTGCAGCCGAGTACCGAGCTATGGATTCAATCCATAGCTTGGTCTTCGGCTGCATACGTCTTGCAGAACTAAGCTATGGATTGAATCTATAGCTCAGTTCTTGGCTGCAGTGACCTTCCAGAAAGGCCTGTGACTGAGAAATTCAGGCCTGGTTGCAGAAGATGCTGCAGAAGAAGAGGTAGGCTGGCGAGGAGAGGCCCGGCTGCCAGGTAAGTGGGTGCTGGGCACATAGGGCAGATCCACACACCCCACCCCCATCTTAGCTTGATTTGTAAGTGTGTGCCTCACCCCAAAACTAGGGCTTATTTTTGGGGTAGGGCTTATATTAGGCCTACCCCCCCAAAAAAATCAAGCTAGGGCTTACTTTTGGGGTGGGCCTTACTTTCCGGGAAACAGGTGTAGTTGTCTCGAAGATACTTTTTCCCTGGACTGTTTTTTCTTTGAGCAAGACGTTCAGAACTGATGAAGCTTCTTGGATGAGAAGCGAAACATCTTCCTCAAGGAAAAAAACAGTCCAATTGCCTTTTGGCAAAAGCACCTTTGAGACTGCAATGGCTTGGTTTGCTTTTACAAAGAGGTCCATAGTGCACTTTGCATACATAAAGTCTAACCATCAGCCAGAAACTGGTTGCCCAGTCCTGTTCTATCATTCCTCCTTATTTTAGATTTTCAAGTAAACTTCATTTCTTATTTCTTCCCACCCCCCCAGCTTCTCCAGGCCTTAGATGTATTGTACAAATTGTCCTACTGATGGGTACCATCCTGTATGAATGATAACTTAGGCTACATCTTCTTGTTTGCAAAGCAGATGCAATGTTAGATTCCTGCATTTAATTTGGGACACCAAGCCACAGCTGCTTCACGGAGGGAAGATGAACATGAGAGAATTACTAAGTGATTAATGAATACTTTACCAGAAGCTTTTAATGAAATTAAAACAAAGCCGCCACTGGCACTTGTCCCTTTTTACACCAACTCGTTCTCTCACACTTCTCCAAGAGTGCCAGTTAATGCAATAAGAAAATCAGATATGCAGAGCTCGTTTTCTTACTTTTTGAATATTCATACATATTGTAACCAGTTTTAAAAGAGGAGAGGAAGGAAGAAGAAATAGATTGTTTGATAATATACAAACTTCACTTGGAAAATAACTCTTTTTGATGAACCTCATTCTTAAAAATGTGCCTTGGAAGAATATAGTTTTTACTGTAGGGAAGTACTGAAGTCATTTGCAAAACAACAGCCATTTCTGGTTTCAAAAATAATTCAGTTTTGATTACTTCCACCAGATAACATCAAATTAAAAATTAAGTTATATCTATGATTAATTAATTAATATTAAGGTTTATGCTAGCAATTTGAAATTGTTCTCTTTTGCATAAACAAAGCATTACTGTACATAGCCAACTGTGAGCATTTGACAGAAATTCTAAAATTTCTTAGAGCTGAAGTAAGGCAGAGATTAGTTACAGATTATTTCAACAGGGTTACAGAGTGCTGCACTCATTTAAATTCAGAAGTCAGCTAACACCGTCAAATTTGTGTATTTTTTCCCATGGGTAACCTAAAGCAATTAATGATCTTGTGGGTAAAAATGATTTGCTATCTCTAAAATACTAAAGTGCTTATATTAACAAGCTTCTTTATAAAGGGAATTGCAGAAAGCATAATGCTCAAGGACTGAATATTAACTAATGTCATGTAGAATAAGTATTATCCTCTGTACATGCTTGAAATGAGCTATATTGGAAAATTGCAGATTACTTTTGGAGTAACTGAGCTGGGTAAGAGCTATAAAATGGAAAGGAGCTAAACATGATTTTAGTAATAAAAGCAGAGTCCTTGGAACTACCAAGGAGAAAACCACACCCTACCAAAGCTGGCAAGGCAAGCTACTGCATGTAAACAGGGAGCAAACTCCATACTCACACTGATGATGTTATCTAGTCATGTAATGAAACAACTGCAAGCAAATAGCCAAGATCAGAAAACATCAAAGACTCCCACAATTCAACCTTGAATTACAGATATTGTCTTTTATTGGAATAATGCAAGACTAACCATGAAAATGAACACTTAATATGAGTCTTTATCAAAGTTTTTATGGAACAACAGTTGATCCTGATTCCACATGTTTCCCAAAAAGTAAGATCTATTCAGAAAATGAGCCCTAGCTTGACTTTTGGGGGTGGGCCTAATATAAGCCCTACCCCCAAAACAAGCCCTAATTTTGCACGCCTAAAAATCAAGCTAGGGTGGGGGTGGGGGTGGAGCTTACCATTGCAGCCAGGCCTCCCATTGATCGACACTTGCCTCGATGGAAGGAGCAGCTTCATTCTGCTGCTGAGAATGAAGCTCGGCCTGCATTTTGTGTAGCCGAGAAACAAGCTATTGATTGACTCCATAGCTCAGTTCTCGGCTGCAGATGCCTTCTGCAGGCCGAGCTCCATTTCAACTGCAGAATGAAGCTGCTCCTTTGGCCACAGAAGAAGTGGGCCAGTTGGGCAGGGCTGTTGGGGCCATCGCTGTGAGGTGAGTGGAAAAGACCCCCCCCCAAAAAATAAGACCTGGTGCCTCTTTTGGAGGAAAAAAAATAAGATTGGGTCTTATTTTCAGGGAAACACGGTACACCGCATCTACTTCCTGGATGATGGGATGTGAGCAGGTAACGGTAAAGTGTTCCCCTGTTCAGTCGAGTCTGAGTCTTAGGGGCAGTGGTTAACTCTGCTTTCAGCATTGTCTGAAAACATTTCCTTAGTCATGTGGCTCACAGAATGTGGTTACCTTCCCACTGAAGTGGTTCCTATTTATCTATGCACATTTGCATGCTTTTCAAACTGGAAGGTGGGCAGGAACTGGGGCAAGGAACGGGAGCTCACCCCATTGTGTGGCACTTGGGTCTTGAACCTGGGTTGTTAGCTTACCAGCTGACAAACTCAGTGTCTTTAACTGCTGTGCCATTGCACCCCATGGGATCTGGGCAACTCTAGGTAATCTTTAGGTAACTAATCCTAGCTTGTATAGAACTTTGATGTAAAACTGGGCTTTGGGCGGGTAGTGTTATATTGACCAAAATATACAAATATTAACTTTCTCCTTCTTCTCCTCAATACAGTACATTTATTAGTTTAGACATTTAAATAGTCTTGACTAATGGGATATTTTCCATTAGTAAAGAGTTGAATGGGATGGCTCATAGTTTACTAAAGCCATTCAACAGCACCTCCGTAGAAATGAAAGCTACAAAGATAACAGAACAAAGTCTAACCAAAGCCATTAAATAGATCACACCTACAGTAATTCAAACATTCAGCCAGGTTCAACTAACATCCTGGGCAAATGCCTTTCAGAACATCTGAGTCTTTAGGACTCTCTGGAAAACTTGCAAGAACAGGGCCAACTGAACTTCTGTGAGAATTCTGTTCCCGAGGCCAGACAGTATAAAGAGAAGCCATATTTCCATGGTCTTACTAGATCACGAGTGTCAAACTCACCATGTCACGTGACGTGTCGCGACATATCACGACTTTTTTCACATTGCCGGAGCTGGGGTGGGCGCAGCCTCCGCATGATGCAACCGGCCCGCAGGCCGGCAGTTTGACACCCCTGTACTAGATTATATTGCTTTGCAGGAGAACTGTACCATACCCGGTCTGCAGAAGATGCTAGGTAAGCAGGAAAAAAAAGACAATTTCATAAATAAGTTGTGCTAAGTATAGCTTTATAGTTAATAGCCAGCACCTTGAATTGTACCTGGAAGCCTAGTGGAAATCAATACAAATCAAGGATTTCAACATATGAAAAATCTGACTGGCAATAGCCTGGAAGAAAGAAGGAGTACTGTTATAGAACAATGTTCCCACTCCCAATCCTCTAAGACTGTCCAGAAAAATACCATCAACAAAGGTATTGAAAGCCATAACAGTAAGAGATAACAGAAGACCAGGCTAGATATACCACCTACATCCCTTGTTTGTCATAGACCATTGACAAGCCTGATCTGAACTTTGACTGAAAAAGATCCAGATAATCTCTTTCCTCAAGAGCCCTCTGGAACTGCAAGCCAACCACCTTCTCAATAGCTTAGGAAGAGAAGATTGGAAGTACTCTATTAAAATCATCTGCTGCGTCCAACGAGGTCTTCGTGAGAAGAGGAGAGACCAATGGCTTCTTAACCAGCAGAACTGTCCACTCTTTCAAAGAAACATTAACCACTGCACGAATCCCCATGGTTGGCCTTAAATATCCAGGAGAGACATAGTTCCAACATACAGGTACCTGAACTTAGAACTCTGAAAATATTCCACTTTATCAAGACAAACACATTGTTCCCAGTTAAACAACAAGGCCATGTTTCAGTTAACAACTGTATAGGACCTATATAACTGGTGGTTTAACTTTGAACAAATGTGTTTGATTTTAGAAGACAGATGCAAGAATAATCCTCATGGTGGCCCTTTGAATACTCCCCTGATTCTTTAGCACAAATTACAGGGCCTCTGGTAGTTCTCCACAGATGCACAGAAAAGTGGACAAATAGTAGCATGTCGCCATTTTAATTGCCTTGAAGTAATTCTACTAGATCACTCTTACCTTTGTTCAGTTGGATTCTCTGCTGATTTTTCTCCAGACTACCTTCCAAGCATCTCTTATGGCTCTTCATCGCATTGAGTTCCTCTGAAAATTAAGGGCTCTCCATTAATCACACACATACAGAGGTTCTGAACATGGACAACCTTGTCGAAGGCCTTCATTGCCTTCTAATTCCAAATACTGGCTAACAACTTGGCTGAGTCATGAATAACAGAAATTCATTTTGTAATGGTAAGAACAACAGGCAAATCTAATCCAGAAAATGAATTCTTCTTTGCTGAAGATATTTAAACAGGGACTGGATGGCCATGCGCTGGGATGCTATGTTGTGGATTTGTTGCTGGGCAGGACATTGGGGTAGGTCATCTCTAAGGTCTCGTTCAACCCATATATTCTACAATTAAGTATAAAGAAGAAATGAAGAGAAATTGGAGTACTCTAACCATATATCTGGCTTTCATTTTCATCTGTAAGAAGACGGTCAATATAAAAGTGTTACTACTATTCAGATTTGAAATGGTAGCAAATGTAGTACAATAGTAGTATGAGTTTTAAAAATTGCCACAATGCAGAAACATTGCTTTGAAAAAAGACATAAATAAATTCAAGTGAAACTTCATCTGATTTCTCCAGTAACATCAGAAGTAGGCAAAAGGCAAAAAACTACTGAGAAAGTTCATTCCCCTTCAAAACCACATGATGCTGAGATTAACCAAAGTGATTAAATATGAAATTATATGGATTAGAGATGCTGTCCCAGATGTTGTAGGATTAGCTAGTTCCTGACCTCAGAGACAAGCATCTAACATTTGATTGTCGTCTTTCGGCACTTTACCAGTTCTGTAGCTGACGCGTTCTATGGAACATATATGGGGCTAAGGGAGGTAAAATGAATCATGGATTTTCACACAACATTCTAATTCTAAACAGTGCAGAAATTTAGTAGGTCTGAATTTAATTCTTTTATTGTGTGTGTATGTCTCTTTGTTCTAATTTGTTTTCCTGCCAGGCGACCATTAAGAGGACACTAGAATAATTGAAGTGCTCTGATTTAATTTTAGGAGTACTCTGTAAGTCCTTAATCCAAGGATGAGCACCACGTGGCTGTTTAAATCTATTTCCCATCATTCCTAGCCAGAACTGCAGTGCTGAGAGATGATGCTAAACGATTCTATGCACTGCCCATTCTGCTGTATACCCTTGGGAATACACTGCTCTCTAAATAACATAACGGAGTAAACATATAAACAGTGCACTAAAATACAGATTTCGCATTTATTTATCCACGGACTCCTAGACAATTACTTCATCATGTCACAATTTGTTAAGATTTCTAACATGCCAGCAGGACCCTTGTTATTCTGCCTGCAGGGAATGTATATGCCTACTGTTCTGCAACAGATTTTTCTCTGATGTCAAGGCAACCTCTTGACCTTGGTCCTTGCTCTTGCTGCAGCTGAGAAATAATGTAGTGGGTGATCTACCCAGCCTGTTCTATTTTTGACTGCACTTAATAGAACACATGGATCAAAAAGTGCTGGGGGAAGAGGGAAAGGGGAAGTGAATGATACAACTTTAAGAAGTTGATGGAGCACTGCAGAGCCTTGGGCAGAGAAGGGCATTTGAATCAATGATGAAAGAAGGTTGTGGTTTACCTATGTGAAAAAAAGGAGGCTTTAGCAGAAATCAAGCCTGATGTGCTTTAGATATGTCTGAATGCACTTAATGGCAGCAGGGTGGCAGAAGAACACTAAGAGATCTGAACTTTATTATTTAAAAGAGAAGCTGCTGCAAAGCATGAAAAAGGGGGTTAAGCATGATGGGCACATTCTGAGAAATCAGGAAACGGCTCAAGACATAACTGAACAGAAACCAGAAGGTAACAAGTACAATGATATAAATGTGTGTATAAAAGAAGGAAAAGACAACCCGAAGGAGTTTTATTAAGAGTGAGAAATCTTCTTACAGAATCTTGGTGTGTGATTTTAAACATGAAAGAAGTATACTATACAACTAAAGGTCGCTTTAACTGCCCAGGAGGTGATTTACATATTACAGTGTAAGGATTCCTCTCCTTGACTAGACCATCTAATCGCATTTCCACACCAAGAAATTATGATCCTGAAATATTAAAACGAATAACACAAGCCCATTAGCGCTTGATTCAACTGACTGATAAGAGAGTGACTAGAATGTCATTCAACTAAATATCTCTTCCGAGTTCCCTAAAACCTGGAGCAACAAAAATCCCCTCATTTTATTTCAATCCAAAATTGCTTTGATTGATGTTTTCAGTTTATGTTGTGTATAGTTTATCTTGTTGCCTACAAAGGAAATCCGAGTGGTTGCTTTGAGGGGAAGCTTCGTGGCTGTTAAGCCACTGTTTCCACAGCATTAAAAGCACCTAGAAACTGTGAAGGTGAAATAATAGCTTTTGCTATTATTTGCTTCTCCCAATAGCTGTAACCATGTGTGTATGCTGTGCAATGGCTGAAGTAGGGATGAGAGAAAAACATAAGCAATGCCTACAGGTAGGCTTCCAGGATAGGGTAATAAAGGATGATTGTCTAAACTCCAGGAGAGTAAGGCACGAATTCACAACAATGGACTATCAATAAGCTCTGAAGAGCCATAACAATTCAAAGGGAAACACTAACTTCGCTCCAGTTTCAAATAAACCCACCCTACAGCCCAAAGTAAATCAACCAGCTGATGTCACAATATGAACCAGCTCCAGGGCTGACAGCAAATTAGTACAGTCTTGTGTGCCTACTGTCAATATTTCATATCCTATAATGATGCAAATATCTTCACAAAGCCAGCAGATAAGGCACAAAGGGGAAGAAAAATCTATCTTCTGTGCTCCAGAAAAAAATATCATTGAAAATAAATATTCCACTTAGCTGCCATTTCTAATAAGACGTACTCCCTATTAGGGATGTTTAATCTCTTTAGGCTGCATAAAGATATGCATAAACGCAGCAATGACTACAATTGATAGAAAATCTTCAAGTCATGGTATGCTTACCCACGAACACACAAAGCAGAGCAAAGGTGATTGTTTTTGCCCAGTCATGCCCAGCAATACAATTCCAAACTTCTGTGACTTGCATTCCACTCATTTTCCTACGCAAATTCCTACATAATGGCCTCTGCTGATTGGTGAAAGGTGCAACACACTTGACAGATATTTTTTGCGAATTACCAGTCACATGAACTTCATCGTTGGAACGTTGCTTGGTGGATGATCGAATGAACCTGCCCTTTGCTTATTTACACCTTTCTCTGCCCTGAACAATCAACATGACATGTAAGATGCCATGTTTACTTATTAACAAGAAGTTCAAATTCTCTGGGCCAAAGGCTCCAGCAGGAACCAGCTTTACTAATCAGAACATGCCACAGGATTGCTTTGTAGGAGGGAGGTTTTGTTTTTGTTTTTTTTTTTAAATATTGTTCTTATGGTAAGAGGATCTTACTTTGGGTGGCAGCAGATCTATTTGCTGAATTCTGGTTACACTGCACTCCAATGTAAAATGTTTGTATTTATGGAGATTACAGCGGAACCTTCTTCTTGGCTGCAGTTTTCATGCCTATAATGTCGCCATGGGTTTTTGCTGACCGTCAGCCAGACAAAATCTTGGTTTCAGAAATCGACAGGGGAAAAAACAAGCATTTGGAGAAGAGCTAAAGAGAAATGTGTCTCTGATAGGAGTCTTTAGTATCCCTTCATCCATGAGAACCTTTAGCTCTAAAATTAACCTCTCAAGCTTTATACAACATTGGCTTGGATGTAAACAAATCGCTTTGCTGCCAGCATGCACAGAAGTTGACCTCTGGTTCTGGGGAAGAACATGGCATCTGTCCTCCTAAGACTGAAAAGCAGTTTTCAACCATCTCTTCCAAAATGAACATGAAACAGTCAAAAGATCAAGCTTTATTTTAAACTTAGGCTGATGCTGACATGTCAGTGGGCTATAGTTTCTCTAATACTAAGCAATAATGCTTCAGCGTGGAGGACAGTTATGTTGCCCAGCAGAATATAATCGGATGTACAAAGCATTTTCCTGGTTATGAAACATATCCTTTTCATCTCCATTTTCATTCTCTTGTTTATGGCCTTTCTTTTATTTGAAAAATGGCAGGCTTAAGGAGTGGGATATATTCTTTTGGTCTCAGTACTGGTCTTCCCGTCTAAAAATTCACCCCTCCCTCAAATACGCAATAGTGGCAGATTCAGAGGTTAATTGCAGTTACTGGGAAAGATTGCCAGGGGAGGGAGCGAAATTACCCTTCTGGGTCTTGTTCTTGATCAACTCATCTCTTGGATCACAGCTTTTTAAAAAGCAGAAAGGATCTCCCCACCCCCTTTGGCTCTGCTAAGGCTAGAACATTTATTTATTTAATCCTATAGCCACCCATTTCAGACAGGTGACTCTGGGCAGGTGAAGTTGTTTGAAGCATGTGAGCAGAGGTTTTATATGCACATTCTTAAAATAAACATTTGTACCGGAATTCAGTCAGCATCCTTCAGCATTTTATAAACAGTAGCACTATAACCATTTCTTTAAGCGCCTGCATTCTGTTGCCATACGGCTTCTCAACTGCTAAACCAGATTAGATGGATTTTCCTTCTTCCCCATAAAACCCTTGTGTTTAAATTACACATGTATTAAGTGCATCAGAATCTTGAAAAGTGCAATTGGATTATGAAGAGTCTTATTTCTTTTCTTGGAATCAGAAAGTGGGTTGTTTTTATAGGTTCTCGTGTTCTTTAGGCCCATTCAAGAGAAATTTATGGAGTCTTTTTTTTCATCTTGAAACAGGAGAATGAGAAGTGTTGAGGTAAAAAGTGATGGATTATGCCCTTCCCTCAAACTGCTGTCTCTCAGGGGAAAACGGAAGGGATAAAATTGCTTCCTCTATTTCATGGCTTAATGCTACCGTTTTATTTCCACTTCATACCAATATCCGGTTCAACATCATGAATGGCTTCCCATAGCTTTTACAGTATAGTAGCTTCCAGGAAGTTTCTGAAATATTGTCCCGAATGCCTTCACTACACTGAATTATATGCTGTCGTACTTCCTATCTGTAGGGAAAAAAGTATGAAAATATAGATCAGTCTTCTGAAAACTTATGAAACAGAGTGGTACGTCCTGAGTGGATTTAGTGAGAAATGGAAGTACACACATGAACATTCAAGAATGTAAGGGGAATCCAACTCTTAGCTTCTGATTTATTTAAAGCTTTGTCAGCAACAGAAGAAGCAAAGATCTCCCTGCATTCTTATCCTGTTTTGTTTTTATTTCATTTTCAATCTTTTATTGATTTATTTATATTATTTAATGTGTTTTACCTAGTCTGTGACCATAATAAAACTATCTCCCCCACTCTCTCTTTCACTCACACACCGACCCACACACAGAAAGACAGACAGACACACACACAGACACACACAGAGACACACATTCCACAATGCCCTTTACAAAAAGAAAAAGAAAATCCTTTTTCCCACCACAAGTGATAGGAGAAAAATAAATTAAACCAGTTCAGTGTTTTTTTCCCCAAGCTGGGTTAGGACTGGAAGGGCTTTTGACCAAGTTAAATGTTTTGATCTGAATGAATACTATGATTTATTTGGGACTACATGCTATGAAAAGAGCCAGTTTGGTGTAGTGGTGAAATCATAAGTCTAGGAACCAGGAGCTGTAAGTTCTAGTTCTACCTTAGGCACAAAGCCAGCTGGGTGACCCTGGATCAGTCACTTATTTTTTAGCCCTAGGAAGGAGGCAAGGCTAAAACACATTTGAAAAATCTTACCAAGAAAACTGCAGGGACTTGTCCAAGAACTGGACACGATTGAAAGAATAATAATAATAATAATATATAAAAAAAACAGGATTGATGCATTCACCTCTCTTCATGGGATGGAAAAATCTCCTGATTCTTGTTCTGATATACTTGGAGGATTCTCAAATGCCATTCCCAAGTAGCTCTGGAGATAATAGTCTTTGCATGGAAAGCATAACCCGATCTCTTAATGCTGACTGACAAAGTACAAGAGAAGGGAGACTACAGGGAAGCAATATTAATTGAGCCTCCTCAGTTGCAAGACTATGAGCAGATCAATATACCATATACTTAAAAATTACAATTAAGAGTGTTTCCAGTTTAATCCAGAAAATGTCCCCTGGTCTATACATTTCATTTAGGACATACGTTGTTCGTAATGCATATATTATATATGAACAGAAATCCATATCTCTTTTACTTGGCTAAAGAAGTTGCAAATGCATGCCAAATTATTCTTTTGAAAAGGCAGGCAGGAGTGAAGTCAGAATGGCTCCCTGAATGTATAGCCTTGGTTATAAGAAAACAAAAAATTGGGGTGGCCATCACTGAAGGAAATAATGGGAAGCGAGGTTACTAAGTCATGAAGCAGATTTTTCAGTGTTTAGGCTTGTGGATGACACCAATCAATTAAAAAAAATGCTAATCATTTGTCTGAAACTAAAGAGCTTACTAAGAGAATTGCTAATGAATGAATACCTTGCAAAAGTGAACAGACAGGCAAGTAAAATACTGTGGAACTTTCAAATAATGGTGGGCAAGGATGCCTTTCAAAGTTCTCTCAAAATTCGCATTACCACGACTGTAACAGATCCTTTTGTTCTTGCCTTTGAATCAGCCTTTCAGTTGTTTCATGATGTTTCAATTTTCCCACCTTTTCGTAGCCCAGCTTCTTTCATTGTGGCAGCACCTAGGAACAAAAAAACCCACTATTAACAGGTGACATTTGTCATGAGAAAAGTAAGTTGAAAGAAAAGAGTGGGTTGCTGAATCATGCTGAAAAATGCTGCTGTTTAAAGGCTGATTTTTCTGCTCTACATCTGCCCATATTTTGTATTCAGGAGTCATTCTGATACCCGAAGAGAAATGTAGCCATAGTTCCCATTTATATAAGCAAGTTAGTCACTTCAGGATGCAAGGACACAACAGACAGAAGTCTTATTTCCAGATGTTCCCCATCCCTTTGTAGCATTGACTGATTATGTATCATCATGTCTGTATCAATT
This sequence comes from Protobothrops mucrosquamatus, assembly GCF_001527695.2. Classification (NCBI taxonomy): domain Eukaryota; kingdom Metazoa; phylum Chordata; class Lepidosauria; order Squamata; family Viperidae; genus Protobothrops; species Protobothrops mucrosquamatus. The sequence goes on along the minus strand of NW_015387015.1, from coordinate 168,833 downwards.
CTTAGCAACTGCATAGATTTTCTCCAAAAGTGTCCCTTACTTGGTCTTTCAGGTCTCTCAATGTTGCACTCATTGCCACTGTAACTGAGTCCACTCACCTTGCTGCAGGTTGTCCTCTTCTCTCGCCTCCATGTTTGCAGCATACAGCATCTAATGCCCTAGATCAGAGGTCCCCAACCTTTTGGGCACCAGGGACTGGTTCCACGGAGAGAGGTTTTTCCGCAGACTGGAGAGTGCATGGTTTTGTGTGCTGCCTGCATTGTGCAGATGGGGCTTTGCTTGTTTGTGCAGATTGGTTGCTGGCATGCTGCAGCCCAGTACCGGTCCACAGACCGGTGGCTGGGGACCCCTGACCTAGATGACTCTTCAGATTACTCAATGTTAAGGTTGGCTATATAAATTCTCCCTTTTCCAATATGAATCTTTTTACTGATATGAATTCTGTGCTCCCTAGGACAAATAATCTCTTCTCAGTTTCATTGATGCACAGGTATAGAACAGGTGGTACCTGGCCCAATAGTAGTGACTGTGAGAGGGATCTGGATATCCTAGTGGGCAACCACTTAACTATCAATCAGCAGTGTACTGCAGCTACCAAAAAAACTAATATATCCTAGGCTGCATCAACAGAGGCATAGTATCAAGATCATATGACTTGTTACTACTGCTTTATTCTGCAGTGTGAGACCACAGTTGGATTACTGCGTCCAGTTCTCATCACCATGATACAAAAAAGGCCGTTGTGCCATTGACCGGGGTGTCTACATTGCAAGGGGGATCAGTGGATCTCTTGTGGCCCAACAGGCTGTGCAAGTGGTGTGAGAGACTTAGACACATGGGCTCAGCCCAAGGAAGACCTGTTAGAATTTGCCCTCAGCCCCCTTGAGTGTGTTATCAGGAACTTTGATAAGCTTAAAACCCGTCGGGATATCAAAATTGAAACTCTAAGTACAATGCCCTCTGGCATCAGGATATGCCTACTGTTTGGCCCAAGGGGGGGGTCCATAGATTTGGTTTTTTTTAAAAAAATATGGGATATTATGCTCAAAGAGACATTTTGTTGACTAATTTGGGATGGGAGCAAGGCAGAGACACAGAAAGGAATTTTAGAAGGCCATATTCTCTCTCTCTCTCTCTCTCTCTCTCTCTCTCTCTCTCTCTCTCTCTCTCTCTCTCTCTCTCATCTCTCTCTCATCTCTAACTATGTCGGTCTGTCTGTCTGTCTGCCTGCCTGCCTGCCTGCCTGCCTGCCTGCCTGCCTGCCTGCCTGCCTGCCTGCCTGCCTGCCTGCCTATCTATCTATCTATCTATCTATCTATCTATCTATCTATCTATCTATCTATCTATCTATCTATCTATCTATCTATCTATCTATCTATCTATCTATCTATCTATCGTGATTCCGTGCCAGCCTGTGTTCCCAACAGCTGAGTCCTGGGAATCTGAGGAGGAGGTGGAGGAGGCATAAATAGTGTTTATTTTATTGGAGGGCCATAAGGGTTAGAGGGAGGCTCCGATGAATTACAAGACTCATGGTCTGATGAAGAGCCTAGCCCCTCCAGTCATGTTACAGATGAAGCTCAGCTGTGTGGGGAGAGTGAATCAATTTGGAGGATTCACAGCTGATGGACATGATTGATGCTCGTAGACGCAGGCAGTTAGCTAGAGCAGATCAGCAGCAGTCAATACGACAACTCCAGGGGAGGAGGAGAAGACATTGAGAAGCCACGCCTTGGGACTGCTTTATAAAAAGGGAAGGTGTGGGCGGTGCTGGTTGCTGAAGGCAACTGTTTGTAAAGAACTTCCAAGGATCATGGTCTGTTTTGTTTTATCAGTGAATTTCTTGTTTAAACTTCTGCTTTGTTTGCTTTTGTAACCAATTATCTGTTAGGAAAGTATTCTGTGTTTTTTGTTTTGGAGAAAAACTTATCAGGACTGTTTTGGAAATAAAAAGAGGTTGGTTTTCCCAGCCTACTGTTTAAGAGGAGTTTGTTCTTGTGACATAACAAGGACGGACGTAGGCTGGGACAGAACACTATCTATCTATCTATCTATCTATCTATCTATCTATCTATCTATCTATCTATCTATCTATCTATCTATCTATCTATCTATCTATCTATCATCTATCATCATTTATATCTATTATCTATTATCTATCTATCTTATATCATCTATCATCATTTATATCTATTGTCTGTCTGTCTGTCTGTCTGTCTGTCTGTCTGTCTGTCTGTCTGTCTGTCTGTCTGTCTATCTATCTATCTATCTATCTATCTATCTATCTATCTATCTATCTATCTATCTATCTATCTATCTATCCATCTCTACCTCTCTCGCTCGGTCTCAAGTCCCAATTTATCAGAATGCTCAAGATTTGCTAGGTTATTTCTGTGACTTCTAGGTAACTTTATATTTCTCAGATGTGGTGGATAAAGCAGTATGGTGGATATACACCTGATATGGGGAGGTGCCCTCTATGATAACAGAACATATAGAAACTTTGTTGGGTTCTCCTTGATATATGTGTGAATGGGAAAGGGGAAAGTATCTTCAAAAATACTGAGACTATATCTGCCACTTCTCCCCATTTCTGACCTTCTCCTACAACCTGTCTTCCTCCTTCACTTCTGAATGTATATAACACATGGCAGCTTCTCTGTTGGCCTGGTAGTAGCATTTCTTCTCTCACAACCTTCAAATAGAGTCTGGCCATATTGCTGCTTAATTTCCACCGTAAATTAAATGAGACCTATAACTGCTTAGGTTTGTTAGATTGTGCCTTACATAAATATTCTTCCATTTATCAATAATTCCACTTCTTCTAATGTTTTGGATGTTAGCCCAGTTGACGAAGAGAAGTGAAAGTAGACTTTCACTGTCTCTTTGTGTTGGTCAGGAAAGTCCAAAGTGAAAAATCTGTCCTATATCTCTCTCTCTCCAAGTTGGGGACTTGAAGTAATTTACAAGTCAGGTCACAAGGGATCCTTTACAGGTAGTCCTTGACTTACAAGCATTCATTTACTGACCATTCAAAGTTACAACTGCACTGAAAAAAGTGATTTAATGACCCTTTTTCACACTTAATGTCTGTTTCAAAATCCCCATGGCTATCTGATCAAAATCCAGATGCTTGGCAACTGGCTTATATTTATGATGGTTGAGTGTCCTGGGATCGCGTGATCACCTTTTTCGAGCTTCTGACAAGCAAACTCAATGGGGAAGCCAGATTTAATTAACAACTGTGTTACTAACTTAACAACGGCAGTGATTCACTTAACAACTGTGGCAAGAAAGCTTGTAAATTAGGGCAAAACTCACTGAACAACTGTCTTGCTTAGCAACAGAAATTTTGGGCTTAATTATGGTTGTAAGTCAAGGAGTACTTGTATGGCTAGAATAAGGGTTTCAGTCCCTGCTCCGCAGCATATAAATTATATTGTGTGTGAGCTTTGAGATCTGGTGAAGGAGGAAGTATACCCTGTTCTCCTCTGAAAGAGGAGGCTATAGGATTTCCTGCCTGGGCAGGGTGTTCGACTAGAAGACCTCCAAGGGCCCGTCCAACTCTATTATTATTATTATTATTATTATTATTATTATTATTATTATTATTATTATTATTATTATTATTATTATTATTATTATTATTATTATTATTATTATTATTATTATTATTATTATTATTATTCATCGCACAGTCAGCCAGATGTTCAGACTAGATTTGGCATTTTTGTCTACCTATCGAGTCCTTCCCAAGGACTTGGGATAGGCAGATGTGGATGTTTGATGTTATTACAGATATTGTCGCAGGATGGAAGCAGTTTCTAGTAAGGCCGCCTTTTGCAATTGACTAATGGCAAATTTGTCAATGCCAATGGTATTCAAGTGGTGCTCCAGTTGTTTTGGGATTGCACCCAAGGCGCTGCTGCTGCTGCTGCTGCTGCTGCTGCTGCTNTTATTATTATTATTACAATTCATTCCATGAGATTCAAATATGATAGATTTGACACATAATTTTTTAGGGTTCCTTATTTTGTGTCATGATATACCTCTCCCCAAAGGCCATACATAAAAGGAAAGATCTTCAGGTAAGCAGCTGTCTCCACAAAGGTTCCCACACAGGTAGAAACCATCAATGTTTACATGGAGCAAGGCATGCAAATGCCATTTCCCGAACTCAGGGGCTATATAAGGGGATAGTCTACTTCCCACTTAGGTGGCTTCTAGTAATGTCAGAAAAAGAGAATGGTTTGAGTTCTCCTGATTTAAGCAGCGATAAAACAGGACACCGTGGGATCATTTCTCAAATTCATGCAGAAGAGTGGAACTAATAGAGGGTAGGATAAAAGAAGACAGAGCCCTCAAGTTTCACGGTGCAGATGATTGTCCCCCAAAGACATATGTTATTCTGGTTTTGATTATGAGTAAAAAAAACCCGGCAGCAAATGTTTCTCAATCATACAGACTTTTTTTTAAAAAAAATTCATGAAGGTATCAGACTGTAAATCTTTGGCTCTCGCTCATAATCCTTCCTCTATTCCAATGTTGCAATCTCTGCCATTATTGAAACATGAACTGATATCCCTCCAGCAGTTTGGATCCATCTGCAGTCCTTGAGCTACGGATCCTCCTCAGACCCTGAAACAGGCCTCTCAACATGCCATCCGAAACACTGTTGAAATTTAAATTAGGAAATTATCAAGTAAATGAGCAATAAATATTGTGTAGTGGGCTTCAGTAGGCAAGGAGCAGACCAGCATAGTTACAACGTTATTTATTGTCTCAAACTAGAACTGGAGAACTGCAGGCAATTGCCTGTAATTTATACTCTGAGCCCACAGGGCCTTAACCAATCACAATACTTGAAAAACCCGCCCAAATGTGAATGTTCAAAGTTTCCCTCCAAAACAGTTGGAGTTAACAGTCAGGGTCATCTAAAGGTTACTTTCATTTTAGCTTCACAAGCAGTTGGAGTTAAGTTAGTTTCACTTTAGCAGGGATTAATAGAACTTTATATATATTCAATACATAACACCAAACATTTAAAGAATATATAATATAATGCAGTTTCTGTTTTGGCTCTGACTAGGAATTTCCTTATTTTTGGACTGTGAGGCTGGGTCTGCCACTCAAAGACCAAATCTGAATCTTGAGGTAGCTCTTCCCTATGGAAACCAAAGGGGAAGAGTGACTGGTGCAGCCAGACTCAAAATAGGAGTGGACTACTTTTGACAGAAAGTATTTCCAATCAGTGTAAAACAGGTACTGAAAGTAATTCAGCATTTTTCTGCATCGTAACAACCTGCATTTGTCAAATCCCCTTTTCTGCACAATTAGTGCAACAAAGGAAGACAGAAGGGCCAGAGAAGCCTTTCTCTCTCTGTAACTCCAACCTTCTTAAGTGGTGTAGTGTTAGGACCCTGGTGGTCAAGGCAATGCGGGCTCCAACAACCAGTAAGGCTCCATCCTTACATTAGCCTGAAGGCAGCCACCCTCAGTCCTCCAAACAATATCTTCAAAAAAGGGGAAAAAATTAATCCAGGAAATTACAGACCTATCAGCCTGACCTCAATACCTGGGAAGATTCTGGAAAAGATAATCAAACAACGAATCAGCGAACACCTAGAGGCAAACAAAGTCATTACTAAAAGCCAACATGGGTTTGTCAAAAACAGATCATGCCAGACAAACCTTATTACATTCTTTGACCAAGTGTCAAAATTAGTGGATAAGAGGAATGCTGTGGATATAATTTACTTGGACTTCAGTAAGACATTTGATAAAGTAGATCACAACCTACTACTCGATAAGATAGAAAAATGTGGGTTAGACAGCATCACCACCAGGTGGATTCGTAGCTGGCTGACCAGCTGTACTCAGTGTGTGGTCCTCAATGGAACCGCATCTACATGGAGGGAAGTTTGTAGTGGGGTACCCCAGGGCTCTGTTCTAGGCCCAGTGCTCTTCAACATCTTCATCAATGATTTGGACGAGGGGATAGATAGGGAACTCATCAAATTTGCGGATGACACCAAGCTGGCAGGAATAGCCAACACTCCAGAAGACAGGCTTAAGATACAGGAGGACCTGGACAGACTTGAACACTGGGCGCTATCTAACAAAATGAAATTCAATGGTGAAAAAAGTAAGGTTCTACATTTAGGCAAGAAAAACCAAATGTACAGGTATAGTAAAGGGGGTACCTTGCTCAATAGTAGTAACTGTGAGAGGGATCTTGGAGTCCTAGTGGACAATCACTTAAATATGAGCCAGCAGTGTGCTGCAGCTGCCAAAAAAGCCAGCACAGTGCTGGGCTGCATTAACAGAGGGATAGAATCAAGATCACGTGAAGTATTAATACCACTTTACAATGCCTTAGTAAGGCCATACTTGGAATACTGCATCCAGTTTTGGTCACCACGATGTAAAAAAGATGCTGAGACTCTAGAAAGAGTACAGAGAAGAGCAACAAAGATGATTAGAGGTCTGGAAGCTAAAACATATAAGGAAAGGCTGTTGGAATTGGGTATGTCTAGTTTAATGAAGAGAAGGATGAGGGGGGACATGATAGCAGTGTTCCAATATCTCAGGGGCTGCCACAAAGAGGAGGGTGTCAAGCTATTCTCCAAGGCGCCTGAAGGCAGGACAAGAAGAAACGGGTGGAAACTGATCAAGGAGAGAAGCAACTTAGAACTAAGGAGAAACTTCCTGACAGTTAGAACAATTAACCAATGGAACAACCTGCCTCCAGAAGCAGTGAATGCTCCAACACTGGAAGTTTTTAAGAAGAGACTGGACAGCCACTTGTCTGAAATGGTGTAGGGTTCCTGCTTGAGCAGGGGGTTGGACTCGATGACCTCCAAGGTCCCTTCCAACTTTATTATTATTATTATTATTATTATTGTTATTGTTATTGTTGTTGTTGTTGTTGTTATTATTATTATTATTATTATTATTATTATTATTATTATTATCTCCGATAGTACAAAGAAAGAGTAGGAGCACACTCATAGGGCAAGGTCCAGGGCTCCAAGTCCAATCCACCAGGCAGGGTCCAGGCAAAATACAAGGGCAGTCCTCAGGACAAGAAACAGGTCCCAGAAAAGAAGAAGTTCCAAAGCCCCAGTGAAACGAAAGCCAAACATAGGCCACAAAAGAAGGATGAGGTCCGAAATAAAATGTGAAGAGCAATCTTCCAAGCGAGACAAGGCAAACAGCAACAGGCATGAGTGAAAACCAGGGGAGTGTAAGCCAAAGAAAACAATTGTTCCTGGCAAAGATTAACTCCCCAAGGCTTCTCCTTAAGTTACTCCCCTCCAGGTGTTCCTTGTGAGGAGGGGTGGGGCGACCTCCTCCCGAATAGCCTTGCAGCCCTTCTCTGGGCTTGCCTACGCTCCACTCTCCTTGTTCTTGGATCAAGTGGAGGAGGCAGCTGTTCCTCATCAGAGGAGATTGGTTGCCTATTAGCACCACTGCCGGTGAGCAGCCGATCTTCCACTGTGTCTGTGCAGGCAGGCAGCTTTCCATCTGGTCGACCACCCTCCCCCAATGCCTGAGGGGCCTGGGACAGCCTTCCCTGTTGGACAGTCCTCCTCCTCCGAATCAGCCTCTGAAGGGGCCATGACAATAGATTTTTGTGGCTTCATTGGTTAGAAAAATGGGATTGGATTATAGGATTGTGTTTTTCTATGTTGCCTCTGGAAGTCAGCTTAAGCAATCACGATAAAAGCCTAATAAAAAAAGATATTAACCTTTGGATAATCATTGGCACAAAGGTTGAGTTTCTAAGACAGAATTTTTCACTTCTACCAGTTCGCCCAAAGTTATAATAAAAGAACAAGAGAGCACCACATTTCAAGGTTTAAATTCAATGGTAGCATAAAAAAAAATCATATTTAAAAGAAAGATTCCTCAAAGGGCTTCCATTCTGTTAGAAGCCACCAGAAAACTGGCAGGAATGATTAATATATTCTAGCTCTGCTGCATCCTTCTTATTTCTTTTGTTTTTTTGCTGACTATGTTTGAAGGGCCATTGACTGATGATATGGCAAGGGATACAAAAACAAATGTCACACGGATTTGCAAAGATCCATGTGTGTACCTGGGAAGTGTATTCCGGTGATCTGTTTTTCTTCTGGTTGGGTGAAAGTCATTGTCAGATATTATCAGATATTTGTTGCAAGCAATGGTTCCATTTTCCTGGGGGGGGGGGGTTGCACTTTCTCCCAAATTCCCATCAAGCCTTGGTTTCCACAAAGGAAGGATCATGTGATTTTTGACTGGCCCTTGTCAGAACTGGCCCTTGTCATTCATAATTTAATAAAATGTTAACACTTCAAAAATGTCCCTGACATCAAATTCTTCTGGTTGCAGAAGGTGTGTTGTATTTCTTAATATATCCAGTTATGTGATCCCCCACCTACTGATTTATGCTCCATTTTTTTGACTATGTGATATTACTGCATGGTGAAATAATGGAAAAGAGGATTGGAATGTCGGTAAATGACTTTAGGTATTGAAATATTACTGTTTTTAATTAGTTCTTTAAAAAGTACCAAGTAGAGTTGGCTTTTTATAGCACAGCAAAATGACATAGAGTCCTGTCCCTGGGGGACTTGCCCTATATGAAATATCACCCTTTTCCCCTATGAATTTTTCCTACGTTTGCATAGAACTTATGCATGGAAGAAAAATTCCAGCTATGTACAATAACTAGAAAATTAAGGCTGCCACCATAAACATATGTATTGAACCAAATCCATTTCTAAATAAGCAAGCTCAGGAATCTATGTCATTCAACTCACTTATTAGATAAAGTATTTTTGTTTGTAATTGAGTTTGGGTTTATAATTGAAGCTTTGTCAACCTGTGCACATAAAAGTTCATGTATACCGAAACACTGACATCAAGCTGTTCTGCCTGGCAATCTGTGCATTGCCGTTGTGTAGCCCAGGGATTCCTGAAGAGCACAAATGATGTGTGTGTGTGTGTGTGAGAGAGAGAGAGGTGGGAAATACAGCTTTTCCGTACCTTGTCAGAATTCCAGTAATATGTCAAAGTAATTGACCCCAGCATGATTAAGCCATATCCCAAAAGGATAGCACTTGGCAGTTTCATACGACGGGAAAAAAGCTTTTAGCAATTGGCAGAGGAAATATTGTCCATCTCTTTTGCTGCAGCTATCTTCAGTCTGGCCACTTCTCAAAGAGACACAAAATTTCTGTTGCAGAAATTAGGTTTTGCTGATGCTCAGAATGTTATTTTTTAACGTTTATACAGATCTACTGCTCTCTCCCTGGGTAGCTTAGTACACAGGGTGATGGAAATGGCTATTTACCGAAAGCCCATCTAGTAGGCAAGGCCAACCACTCTACAATGTGCAATTCTTACTCCTAATTAGCATAACTTGCAAGGAAAATGGTGTCAGGCTCTGCTCCAACCTATGAAATGGCAATTTGTAGCTGTGCGTGATAGCATTTAGTCAGTGGTGGGATTCAAATATGTGAACAACCAGTTCTCTGTGTGGATGCTGCTTCTGGAAATCCATTCTGGGCCTGGGCAACAAAAAATTAGCTACTGGTTCTGCCAAACTGGTGAAAACTGGTTGAATCCCACTACTGCATTTAGTAAACTGATACTTGTTGCCAAATTTTTCAATTCACATTTGAGGATATGTTCCCCCCCCTTAATATCCAAGGAAGTAGTAATGTTCCGTTCATGCCTTGGGGTATTTCTTTCCATGTATGACACTTTTGTTTCAAGGCTGAAGTGGAAGAACTTCACTCATCAGTTGATAAACTGTATATTATGACCTATTTTGTCTCTTGGGGAAAGTTTTTCATATACCTCCCTATTTTATTATTTTATTTATATTCCATCTTTCTGATATCATGCCCAGGAACCAAGCCAGTTAGTCAGGTTTTTTGTCACAACCAATGGATCCACAGCCATCTTCAACAAAATGCAGACATGACTTGGATGCTGCATTTGGTCACACCTTGGATCATCCGTTCGACGAGCCAAAAAGCAGAAGCCTCCACCTGCAGAAATAATGCTAGGAAAATGATGATGATGATGATGATGATGATGATGATGACGACGACGATGATGACTATTTATATTACTCATTCACTGTTTTTACAAATAACCCAAAGTGGTGAATATATCTAACACACCTCCCTCCTATTCTCCCTACAACAATATTGTGATGTGAGTTGCGTTTAGGCCCAAAGTCACCCAACTGGCTTTCATGGCTAAGGCAGAACTTGAATGCCAATTTCCCACTTTCTAGCCTGGTGCCTTAACTACTAATCAGACTGGGTCTCATGAAATGGACCTGTTAGACACCATTTTTTTATGATCTGATGTGCTCATTGGCAGTATCATTATATCTTAAGCATCATATCTGACTTATGTCCAAAATTCTGATCCAAATTATGATCATAAGCCAAGACCTACCTTTATACAGTAGGTTTCTTTAAATGTATTTTAACTCCTATTAATATTATATATCAGAACAGAATATGTTAAATAATATATTAAGTATTATAATAATAATAATAGAATAGAATAGAATAGAATAGAATAGAATAGAATAGAACTGGAAGGGACCTTGGAGGTCTTCTAGTCCAGCCCCCTGCTCGAGCAGGAGAACCTATACCATCTCAGACAAATGACTGTCTAGTCTCTTCTTTAAAATCTCCAGTAATGGAGTGCCCATGATTTCTGGAGGCAAGCTGTTCCACTGGTTAATTGCCCTCACTGTCAGGAACATTCTCCTTAATTCCAGGTTGCTTCTCTCTTTGATAACTTTCCAACCATTGTTTTTCGTTTTTCCCTCTGGTGCTTTGGTGAATAATGTGACCCCCCCTTTCTTTGTGGCAGCCCCTCAAATACTGGAATACTGGCATCATGTCTCTCCTATTTGTTCTTTTCTTTAGACTAGCCAAACCCCAAGTCCCTTAGCCATTCTTCATATGTTTTAGTCTCCAGGCCTTTGATCATCTTAGTTGCTCTTCTCTGATAAATATTAATGTGAACTCATATTATTAAATAATATTTTGTGAATGGCGGACTCCTGTTTGCAAATGTGTGTGAGGGATAGGGGTGGTTCTGAAAAAGCTGGAGGGAAATCAAATTAGAGGGAAATTATGAAGTTTGACATTTCTCATAAAACATCTTTAACTTATAAAAAGATTCAAGCATGGCGGATTTGGATCAATGACATTCTAATATAGTAGTTAAAGCAGGGGTCAGTATGCTTATAAAATGAGGAATAGCACATTCTTGTGTACATTTTCTGTTGAAATTAAAACAGAATTTCAGTGTCTGGGATTCAACTAAATATTTCAGCCAACTTGGACCTGTTCCAACTGAGAAAATCAATAATGATTGGGTGCAGTTTTGTTGCCTAGTTTAGATGGTTAGTGTGGAATTAGAGGACATAGAAAAAATCAGTTTCAAATGCAAGAATAAATGAAACTTTTGGTGTTTTGTACAGGGCTGGAAACAATGTCTCTGGGTGAAAATCCACAACAGGTACACAGGCAACCTGACTGCCAATGTGGCCTGGTGGCTGCCATAAGACATGAAGTGGTTTGTGAAGTTGTCTTGATCAAAAGACTTCATCAGGCATGTCACTTAAGATCTGCCTAAAAATTCTATAAATCAGATTTAAGATTCCGGAGAAATACATTAACTGTGAGAAACATCCCCTTCTATATGCCAGTTTCAGTGCTGAATAGCAGCTATATTTTGAAATGTTCCTGGAAAGTCAAGGGATTGTAAAATGGGATGGTGGGTGGTTTAAATTAACCCGATCTGGACTGGAACCAATATTAATACTACTGCAAAGGCTAATGCTAGCGATGTCAGCTGCATGGAATGTATGTAGGTTAGTGTATAGTTTGATGGTTAGTTAGAAATAATGTTTGTTAAGCGTATATAAACGTCTTCATCCCCAGGGATGACTTCCTTGCTCTTTTTTGAATTGTTCCAATATGGAATCTACCAGATGTAGAGAAAATTCCATTGCCGTAGCAGTGGTGTAGATTGTTAGAAAGAAACTCGGTTCTTTTGCTTACCTCACCTCAAGCTTTTGTTATTCCTCATTTTTTACAAATCAGAGGGATTCCTTCCTATTAGCTCCTTCTCAGTCTTCCAAGAAGCTTGGAAAAGTCATTTTCAAACTTGTCTCAATCTAAGAAGGTGAGTGGGAATTTCTGCTGTCTGTTGAAGACAGTTGCGTGCCAAAAGACTGCAGTGTTTTATTATGCAATGCAGTGAAGAACCTAAGGAAATGGTGGTGATTTCCCCATCCTGTAAACATATTTATGTTCAGGATATTGTGAACCACAACTGCTGCTAAGTCACTCAAGAAGCTAGTCAGACTTTTAAATTTTTTGATGGACAATAAAACCATGCCTTATCTACAATGTATGAAGTCCCTGGTTGATTTTACTGTTTTTATAGCTTGTCCTAATAAAAAGACTGTGTGGGTCGCAACACATTAAATAGAGAAGCAACAATGGAATCAAATTGTAAAAAAACAACTCTTCTAATAAACCAATTACTGATAAGTCAAATAATAAATCAATCCACTCCCAAGATAAATCTACCTAAGGTTGAAGGCCCAGTGACATAATGAACTAAAAATTTGGAGGGAGGAAGCATTATAGACTTAAGGAGTTGAAGATTTCCATAACGTGGAGGCTACCAAAGAAAAGATTTGTCATCTTGACCATTCTTAACAGATCTAAGATATTCTCATCAGATGGGCAGATGGACAAATAGACATATAGACAGACGTAACCATAATTTCAATTGGGACAATGTGACCATTCTAGACCAAGCCAAGTCAAAAAAATGCCAGGGAATTTTTAGAAGCCTGGCACTCTGACAAGTTAGTCATAGACACATAGATAATAGACACATCGACATTAACAATATTTATAGACTATGCAAAAGAGACAATCATCCAGCCAAAAAGGGAACAAAAGGACTCAGGTACCTCTCCACCAGCAATCAGTATCCAGATCAGCATAGATTAATTTCAAGATTAGCATCAGATCAACAATCAAGTAAACAATACCCCAATCAAGAAACTGCCAAAGAAGCCAACAGGAAACAGCCCAACCAAAGAATTTCTAAGTCCACCCCCACCAACACTGACAGGGCAAGACACTAGAATATAAATTGAGAGCAAACCCCACTCCTTACCAGCACTGATAATGTTACGTAGTTTGGGTAATAAAATGTCTGCAAGAAAAAAAAGCAAGCTTGGAGAGCACCAAGGATGCCTCGGATGGACATATTCAATTCTGCAGTGCCACAACTTCCTATGATGCAAGGATAAAACTTTCATATTTTTATCTTCAGTAGCACAATAACAATTTATTTTCTGGATAAAAAATTACAAATCTATTTTTTTCTCCTGTTCAATTGTGTCCAATTCCCAGAGACTTCCTGAACATGTCTCTGAAATTAGTTGACAATGTTTTTCAGAAGTGGTTTGCACTGAGTCTTTTTTAGGGCTGAGAGAAAGTGATTGGCCCTAAGTCACCCAGCAGGTTTTGTGACTAAAATGGAATTAGAACTCATGGCTCCCAGTTTCTAGCCTCATGCCTTAACCAATACATCAAACTGGCTCTAATTAAAATAAATAAAATCTAATAAAATAAAACAAAACCCAACTAGCCAGTATAAAAAATAAAGTTGGGGGAATTTCACAGGAAAGAGTTTTGTGAGGCTTTTGATGTATGATAAAGACCATTAACTTTGCTGGTTCAAAAAGATTTCCCCACCAATAAAAAAAATAGGGTACAATCATTTTGATTGGATCATTGGAGTGTAGGAGAAGGACTGGCAGAACCTGGGAGCAGAGTTAAAAGAGGGATCCGTTTAGAATCCCTATGTAGCCATAAGTGAATTAAGCCCAACTTCCCTTGAATTCTGTTGACCTCTATCTAACTCCAAACAGTTACTAACCATCAGTTGAGAATGTGTAGCAATAAATCAATTTAATTGGACATGTGGACCCGATTTTTTGTGCCCGACACTAGGGGAATATAGGCCCTTTCACTATTGGGAGAGATGACTGGAAACAATTGGCAAGCTAAGATATAAGAGAGAATATCTGGTTCCATCTGTTGAATCAGCTCATCAATTTTTTTGAAAGTTGAGGATTCATAGATCTCATTCTTTGGACATTGCTGGAAGAAATAAAAAATGGTAGTAATCATCGGGGAATTGTTACCTGTGTCTCCAGACTTGGTTTCATTTTTGATGTGCCGATACTTTGTAACTAATAAACATGTTCTTCGGGGAAATTTCAAGCCTCGGAGTTCTGCTTTATTTGTTTCTGTCTGTCGGAACCATGACATTAACATGTATCGACTCCATGGTGCCCCAAAGTGGATTATTTCTGACAGAGTGGTCCAGTTTACTGCTAAATTCTGGAGGGAGTTCGTTTAACTGATTGGTTCCTCCCAGGGGCTTTCATCAGCTTTTCATCTGAATACTAATGGAGCTGCAGAGAAAGCTAATGCAATAGTGGAACAGTACCTCAGATGCTATGTAAATTACCAGCAGACTAATTGGGCTGATCTCTTGCCTTTTGCAGAGGTAGCCTACCACAATACTGTGCACAGTGGCACTGGGGTCACCCTATTTAAAATAGTAAGGGGTTGAGATTTTGTGCCCATGCCTGAGTATCCATAGGAGCCTCCTACTTCCCAGACTCTGGATCAATGAATGACATATTTCCGGGGGGGGGGGGGTTGGGTGAATGTGAAGAAGGCATTGATCAAAGCTACCAAGGTTTACAAAGAGCAAGCAGACAAACGACGTTCCCTTCAGAAACCTTTTCATGTTGGACAAATAGTTTATCTTTCAATGAAATATTTAAGGTTAAAATTACCCAGTAGAAAACTGGGGCCAAAATTCCTTGGTCCTTTTCCTATCACTAAAATCATTAACCCTGTCACAGTGGAATTGAAACTACCACGATTGTTGGGGAAAGTTCACTCTGTGTTTCATTGCAGTTTATTGAAAACTGTGTCAGAATCCTCTTTGAGACCTGTCCCAAAGAAACCGCCGGGTCCAATAGTGGTAGAGGGGGAGACACATTATGAAATAAAATGGATTCTTGACTCTAGGTTGTACAAGAGAAAGTTACAATACCTTGTTCAGTGGAAAGGCTACCCCCTTTCAGAAGCTACATGGGTGAAAAGTACCAATGTGAAAGCTGATAGATTAATAAAAAAAAGTTTTACGATAAATACCCTCACAAGACTTGAGGGAATACTTAACCTGCTTTTTGTTTCCTTTACAGGAGACTCTTTCTTTCTGAGAGGGGCAGACTGTCAACTCTACAAATGAGCATGGCTGCAGCCATGTTCCTTCTCATTCTAGATTGCTACATAGAATGGAGGGAGGGGGGTTGTCCAGGTGCTTCGCTAGTCTAAACAATCTTTTGTCCCGTGGGAACCAAGATCATCGGCTGCTCCTGAGACTGCAGGCTGGGCATTGTGAAAAAAGACTGCCAAGAAGATGTATTGGGGAACGTAGTTGTTTGCATAGTTTTAGGGGAGGGATTTTAAAACTTTTTATTGGGGAATTGTTACATGTGTCTCCAGACTTTTGATGTGCTGATGCTTTGTAACTAATAAACATGTTCTTTGAGGAAATTTCAAGCCTCGGAGTTCTGCTTTATTTGTCTCTGTCTGTCAGAACCATGACACCTTATTCTTTAAGCTGCCAGAATTAATTTTTCCAAACTGTTTCTGTCTAGTGTTACACCAAGAATTTGAATTTGAGGCACAAAAGTCTTGGAACTGATGTTGGGTGCAACACATTGACGATCCATGATACTCACTGATTATGCCCATGTGTAGAGGAAGGACACTATGGCCCATTTTTGCAATAAGCATTTGAAAGAAGAGCTGTTGTGAGGGGAAAAGAGAGATAGGAGGTAGGAGTACTTAAGCTTTGTGTTCTTCATAGACACTCAACAGGAGACTTTATCCCTGCTCAACTGTTGTGATCTGGAACTTGTGTGAAAGCATTGTATGTTTGTGGAAGAGGGGAGGTGGCTGGAACACGTCAATCCTTCCAAAGGTGTTTGAAGACTCAGTTTTACAGAAGACTGAGTACTGAGGCACTACAACTCCTAGAAACCCCAACTAACACATCAGTGATGGGACAGTTTAAGATCCAAGGCCCATCTTTTCCCACGTACAATATCTAGTGTAATGTTTCATTTATCCATTCACTTCTCAAGCAAAATAAGTTGTTTCTAGTAGAAAAACACATTTTGCAATGGAAACATGTTTTGATGGTGGAGGAGGAACATTCCTGACCAACAAAGGCTTCTGTTGTTGAAAAAGTATATGTCTGTGTGTGTCTCAGTGGAGTGAGCAAACTCTACCTGTGAAATACTCACCTGCTAATTGTTTACTCTTTGGATTGCTAGTTCCATTGCTGAACATGAATAAAATTAACTATAATGTAAACTCATATAATTAAATGTGACAAATCAGAAGAAACAAATATTTCCTGCCCTACCTTTCTGCCATCTGAATTTAGCCTTGCTGCATTTTCTAATCATTACTTTCCAGAAAACTGGAGTGGAAATTTTGTTCAACTTTGCATGTATAACTGCATCTGTGACCCTTGACAGCTTTAATCAACATATGGAATTTAAACACATGCCATTAATTCCCTTGTGGCTTGGTAAGATTGTTATATCCACCTTGAAATCAATAGCTGTATCAGTAATTAAATAAAATTAGCAAAAGACTGGAAGTGGAGTTGAAACTCTCTATACTCCTCCACAGTGCTTTGAGAGCCACATCTTTCTGGGGACTATGCCACTTGGAACCACACTATATTTCTAACTGAAAGATTGGCAGTATTACGCCTTCAAAAAAGTTATACTGCATGATTTTAGAATAATAATAATACTGAAAATGGGCACCATGAAAGAATATATACTAATAGTATCCCGAGAGGAATTCTATTACTGAAGGCTATACTATTAACCTGCCAACTAAACTCATACATATGGGGAGCAGAAGAGTAGAAGAAGAGAAATTACATTTGCATCATAAGGTACTTTTTATAATCTTTGGTGGACTCGGTATAAAATAAAGAAATATTGGGGCCAGATCCATGTTAATATGCAGAAGATACTCAAAGCTAGCATAAAATTGAAGCCTGAAGCTTTTATTTTAGGATTATTGGATAAAGAGTTGGAAAAAAGATTTGGAACTTTGTTATTGTACATGTTGACTGCAGCAAGAATTCTTTATGCACAGAAATGGAAAGATACCTCAATTCCACAAGAGAAGAATGGATGGAAAAAGTGATGGAGCTGGCAAAATTGTTTTAATTAGAGAAAAGAATATATCCAGCTTTATTTCTACCTGGAAACCGCTTATGGGTTTTGTGCTTGAGACAAAAAAAAATAAGCTAATAAAAAAAATTAAATCTTGACTTCAGGTTTCGGTGATTGAGTTTGTTGTTATAGGAATGACTAGTATTTGCTAAATTGGTAAAGTTAAAAGTTGAGGCTGGAATTCTATTTTGTATTGGAACTCAATGCTTGCTTTTAATGTACTCTTCTTGCTTTTTTTTCCTTTTCCATTTCCCTAACATCTTTATTTTCATTTGTATTTTACATTATGATAGTCCTAATATTATATTTTTTTTTAAAAAGAAATTGCATTTGGATCTCTTAGAAAGAGGCACAATGAATCTTACAAAATTGTTTAAGTTACTTTCAACGAAGAAAAAGGCAACCTTGTGGCAGATCAAGGGGCAGTGTAGTCCATGTCAGCTAAATTATTTCAGCACATGGGAAAGAAAACCTCACTTTTCCCAATACAAATAACAAATGAGATGGCTACCTCATTCTGCCTTATAGTAGAATTAACCTCCTCCTCGCAACCACTTAAAATCAGAGTTTGTGATTCCACAGTCTTGTCTGTACTATAATGTTTATATTTATTTGTACATGATGTTTATATATGATTACTCATCTATAGTGAAATGGGCAGTCCTATTAATTCAATTAATAAATAAAATACATAGTATAGGGAAGATATCTGCTAATCCAGGGGTAGGCAACCTTGGCTCTTTTATGACTCGTGGATTTCAACTCCTAGAGTTCCTGAGCCAGCCATGCTGGCTAAGGAATTCTGGGAGTTGAAGTCTATGAGTCATAAAAGAGCCAAGAATGCCTACCCCAGGCCTAACCCATATCATATTTTTGAAAGCGTAGTATTGCCAGGTGGATTAAAAATGCTCACATGTTTACTAATTTCAGATCTTCTCTCCTCTCTCCACCATACTTGATCTGCAATCACACACTTCTGGACAAATTCCTAAGACACACAACAAAATTGAGACTTTCAAGGTTCTTATGTGAAATTGTCTTCAATCAGAAGTCGATTTAGGTATCAAAACTAGGAGGAGGTGGAGGAGGAGGAGGAGGTGCTGGTGGTGGTGGAGGAGGAGGAGGTGGTGGTGGTGGTGGTGGTTTTAATTTGCATGCTGCCTGACTCCCAACAATTCTACTATTTGGATCCTGTTGGATCTTCAGGCTGCCTGAAGTTTCTGTGGAGAAAGGATAAGATTTGATGAGCCTTCCTGGAAGTTGATGTATCCAACCAGGCTGGGCCTTTGTTTCTCTTTGAAATCATTCCAGCAATGCAACTGCTTCTTAAACTGCTGTTTAATATCCTTAAATATTACAAATTATGAATGTGTGTCAACAGTTTGGAGTTCTGAGATTGGAGGACACTGAAGAGATTAATTTGAGAGGTATACCTGAAATAATAATAAAAAAAATGTGATGAGCACAAACTGATACAGATAAAAAGCCAGTTATGATTTACCGTATTTTCCTTCCTGATGAGATAAAAAGATAAAAGAGAGGTGGACAAAGCCAGAAATTGATATGTAAGAGGCAATGTCTGCATTTCTTATTAATGTTTTGAATCTGCCCAATGAAATTCATTTCTGGAAGCCATCTCAACCTGCCACTCTCCCGTTAAATAACACACCCCATATCTAGTTAGGGGAGCAATTTAGAAACAGCAGCTTTATCTGAATAGCCCAAATGACAAAGTCTTAAACCAAATCAAGTACCTAGTTGTTTTGGCAAATAATGAAAGCTTTAAACGGAAATTAAGTATTTTCCGGTGAGACCAGTCTATCAGGGCAACCTGGTCTACCCCAAATATGAGATGTAGCATCCTGCTTTAAAGAGGAATATTCGTAGCTCAGGGTTGAAAGGAAAGATACTTGGTGCTCTCTGAGCTTGTTTGTTTTCTTGCAGACATTTAATTGCCCAAACTCAGTAAAATCATTAGTGCTAGTTCAAGCTTCCGTACTAGACAAAAGCTTTCTTCCAAGGTTTGTAACAACGGAGTTTAGCCTGTATCGGAACAGGTGATTAAGTAGGCTCTGAAAGAGGCACCAGAAAGTTGTTTGTATTAAATGCCAATTGAATGGAAAAGATTTTGACATGTTGCAGATAAAAGCAGTTCAACATCTTGGGATAGCACATAATTTCAACCACAAAGTGAAAAAGTTTCAAACTGCACACTCATATCTGGCCTGCTTTCTGCGCTACCATAATGGTGCGCTACCAATGCATATGTCAACACATTGTAATCTGCTGGTAGTACTGGAGAAAGACATGAATTGAGGCTAAATCCTAAGCTTTCTGCATCCCAATAAGATTGCTAAAGGATAGGGTGCGTTCAGGCCCTGTGTGCCAACAGCAAGAGAGCCTCCATCGGCCCCATTGCAAAGACATTCTTACCTCCGAGGTGTGCGTCTTCTCCTCAGTGGGAGAGAGCTGCTCTTCCGCTGGTTGGTCTTCTTCGTCCTGAAGTAACAATGCAAAGATTCTGTCTGTTGGCATCTCCACAGATCCGCAGAGGCAGGGCTTCTTCTTTTAGTGTGGGTAGGAGCTGTTCAGGTCTTAACGATTCAGCGCAGGTCTCCAAAATGGTAGGGAGCTGTGGCATCCAGTGCTCTTGCTCTTCCTCTCTGGGGAGAGAAACGAAGAGGCCAAAGATCAAAAGTAGCCATGGGCCCTTTTTCAAGAGTGGTCATGTGGAAGCTCTAAGAACCCTTCCAGCTGGCCTGCCAAGGGGATTGGCCTGCCAATCATTCTTCTGAATCATTCTTCCTTTAGCAGAAGCAGAGGGCAGAGGGCAGAGGGCAGAGATGCCTGCCCTCTGCAAACGTTTCACCCTCTGAGGTGTTACCTACCTTGATAGGCAGGCACTGCTTTCCTCCTGCACATCCCTTGGTCGGCATTCTTCCGATGGATCCTGAAATAATCTTACATCTGTTGGCAGATGAAAAAATCTGCAGCGAAAGGGCGTCTGCTATTACCATGGTGAGGAGCCAGTCTGGACTTACTGACTCACAGTGCAGATCTCTAAAATTGTTGAGAGCCGCAGCCTCCACTTCGCTATGTTCTCATTTCTGGGGAGAGAATGAAGGGCCAAAGATCAAAAACTAGCCATGAGATGCCTCCCCTCTGGAAATGTTTCTTCTAGCCCTTCTCTTTAGGGCTTTAGTACAGCCGCCTTCTTGGGAGCTTCAGAATCCCTCAGCTGAGAACACTTACCTCATTAAACTGGGGCTCCGGGAAGTGGCACGAACACCCATCAAAACCTGCAAGTTAGGTTCCGGAATGAGGTCTCTTCTTTTTTATTTTCTTTGAAAAAAAATCCATTTCCTTTTCTGCTATTTCTATACATTCTTTATCTTTTAATAGCGATTGATTCAGTGTCCACCTTAATTTCTTCTTTACTCCTCTCCAGCTCATCTTTATCGGATTATGGTCAGCCCAAATATTGGGTTCTATCTCAACCTCCTGTATATTGGTTTTAGGTCAGGCGACTATCATATCAATTCTGGACCATGATTTATGTCTGTTCGAATAAAAGTATTTTTTAAGTTCATTTCTCTGCAGACATCCTGTACACATATTTCTTCTATCATTTGGAAAATAGCTTTAGGGAGTCTCTTTCTTCCTTTCCCCCCTATTTTACTGATTTTGTAATCTAATTTTCCATCCACGATTGCATTGACGAATATTACTAGACGAATATTTTGATATTCAATTTCCAATATTTTCCTGTGTAGTTTTTGATAAAATTCTTCCTGTTTATTGTTTGGTGCATATATTACTATCATCAATATCTTATTTTGATTTATCATTGTTTCCACCATTAAGATTCTTCCTTCTTCATCTGAATAGATCTGCTTAGAGTCCAATGTCTCTTTAGTGTATAGGACTACTTCTCTTTTCTTTTGTTGTGCTAATGCATAATAAAGTTTTCCAATTTTTGGATATTCCAGGAATTTATGATGTTGTTTTTTAATAGGTGTTTCTTGGAGGCCAATTATATCCATTTTTAATTTTTGTAGTTGTGTGAAGAATTTTTTCCTTTTTGAGGGGGAGTTCAATCCATTTATGTTCATTGAGAGGATCCCAATTTCCTTCTCCATCTTGTTTACTTATATTTAGGTTTTAATTTCCTGGTAGTTCTCTTCTCTCTTTGATCTTTTGCCAGTCCCTCTCCTTCTTGTTCTGTATTTTCTTTGTCTTCTTCTTTGCTTTGTGTGTCTGCCTCTTCTATTGCTAGCTCTTTCTGTTTTTTGGATTCCCTATCTCCTTGAGTATCTTGCATTTTTTCTTCAAAAAAGCTTACATATCTCTCATAAAACTCTCTTGCTTTAAAAGCAGAATCCTATCTGTATCTTCTGGAGTTCCAATTGATTAGGATCCCTTCCAGGACAAGCCATCTAAAAGTTACTCCTTTTTCATTTAGTTTTGTGATCAAATATTGGTATTGTTTTCGAGAATCTCTTATCCTCCAAGCAATCTGTTTCAAGACCATGATCTTTTTTCTATATTGCAATGGTACTTCCCTCACTCTTCTCAATATTTCATCCCTTATTGTTCTCTTCACAAATCTGACATGTACCTCCCTAGGCACTTTGTGTCTCCTTGCATAGCTTGAATTAACTCTGTATATTTGATCTAACTCTCCTTGCATCTCTTCTTTCTCAATTTCACTCCAGAACGTGAGACTTTAGAGCAGTGGTTCCCAACCTTTTCTATACCCCGCACCCCTAGAATCCTTCTGATATATTCTCGCACCCCTTACAAAATTTTGAAATAATGGCAATGAATTATGCATATACACTATAATTTTGAAAACCCAAGTTTTTGCACCCCCTGGAATATCGTTTTGCACCCCCAGGAGGTGCGAGCACCCCTGGTTGGGAACCCCTGCTTTAGAGGATTAGCTATAACCTATATGGCCAAAAAGAACAAAGAGAAAAAACAACAATATACAATGCTAAGGGAAGAGTTTAAGAAATTGGAGTTAAAACTACAAAGAGATCCACAAAAGAAAGCTCTGAAGAAACAAATGGAGATAACAAAACACAAATTAAACCTAACAGAGTCAGAAGAACTGGCTCAACAAAGCAAAAGGGCAAAACAAAACTTTTTTGAAAATGCAGCTAAACCGGGAAGATGGCTGGCTTATAAACTAAAAAAAGAAAGAGAGAAAAAAACTGATAAATAATGCAAGATGAGAAGGGATGTCTACAATTTCAAAATGATGCAATAAAAAAATAGTTAAAGAATTTTATGAAAAATTATACGAGGTAGAAAAAATTTCTTTGGAGAAAACAGTACAATACATGGAAAAAGCCAAAAATTTCAGAAATCTCTAAAAATTTGTTAAATGAAAAAATAACAATGATGGAATTGATGGAAGCTATAAAAGAATAAAAAAAATCATAAAACTCCAGGTCCAGATGGGCTACCCCAGAGTTCTATAAATGCTTGCAAGACACATTAAGCTTCCCAATGAAGGAAGTGTGTAATGAAGTACTATTAAAGGCTAAAATACCAAATATATGGATAGAAGCAAACATCACTTTAATACCAAAAGAGGATTCTGACTTGACACAGATAAAAAAACTAAAGTTATATGTAAAAACCTCACATCTAATCAAAAAAGACAATTGTCAGAAAAAATGGACTTACAAATAAGTTAGAAAAGTTAAATATTTGGGGATATATTTAACAGCAAGATGTGCAACAATAAAAGAAGATAACTACACAAAACTACTTAATCAAATAAAACTAGATTTGGAAAAATGGAAAAATTACAATTATCAATGTTAGGAAGAATAGCTACAGTGAAAATGAATATCTTACCAAAACTGCTTTTCTTATCCGAAACAGTACCTATATAAAAACAGAGAAGAAAGTTTTTGATGATTTGAATAAACTGATCTTAAAATTTATCTGGCAAGGAAAAAGAGCTAGAATTAAACTGAAAATGTTACAAGAATCTAAAGAAAATGGAGGATTTGGATTATTAGACTGGGTTTTATATTATCAAGCATGTGTCTTAACATGGCTAAAAGAATGGATAAGCCTCAGAGATAAAAGACTGTTGTACTTAGAAGGACATGATTGGCAACCTGGATGCATGGCATGCATTCTTATGGTACGAGAAGAATAAAGTTCATAGATACTTTCAAAATCACTATGTTAGAAACCCACTACTTCTTGTCCGGGAAAAGATAAAAGCCAAAATATACTGGAAAATCCCAAGATGGCTCTTAACAATGGAAGCATTCGTTCACCATAATCTATTGAAATTTGAGAAAATCTGGACATATAAGGACACTTTGGATACTGAAGGGAATTTAAAATCTAAACAAGAGATTGAACACCAGGGTATTAAAGTATCGTGGTGGCTTCAAGTGCAATTGCAATCTAGATATGATAGAGATCTTAAAATGTATCGTTTTTATAAAGACCAGACAATGTTTGATCAGTGATAAATACTCCCTTCCCCCACCTGGTTTTGAGGCATAAACCCCCCCCCCCCAAACATATTGCAAAGCCATCCTTACCGCTGGAAGTTGAGAATTCCTTTCAGGACAAGAGGGGCTCTGCTGCTCACCACCTTCCTGTGCCTCCACAGTCCTGATCAAAGGAAGAAGATGACATGTCAAAGAACATCCATCAAGCTCAGCCTCTCTTTTCTAAGACCGGCCAGTCAGCCTGCCCATCGTTTTGCCCCTGCAAGCCTCTTGTGGACAGGAAGCCATCTTAGGAAGAGGCTCTTACAGACTCTGCAGTCCATCAGTGGTGCCCCACCATGCCCAGGGTTTAAAGAGAAGGTTGTGGTACCTGTCAGGAGGCACAGGAAGGTCCTCTACGTTACTCTTCATGCAGCAGAAAAGCGCCAAGCATCTTTTCCAGATGTTCTGTGAAGAGAAGAGAAATAGATGTGAGCCAGTCAGAATAGTGGGGAAGCATGACTTTCTCCCCTGCTGCCAGTTTCTTGGCAGCTGAGATAGCCACACTCTCAAAAGCCTTCATACAGCCATGACCCCAAGCAGTTGTTTGTACATTCCACTGCACGAAGGTAGAATGCCTGGATGAGGAATTCTGGGAGTTGAAGTCCACAAGTCATAAAAGGGCCAAGTTTGAAGACCCCTGTTCTAAACCTACACAAGGAGGGCAGCTTACCTGGGTTTAGGAGTGTCTGGGCAGCCCAGTGGTTGACTCCCTTGGTGGCCTTTGGCCTCTGCCTTTCATGTGGGAAGCTGTCTGTTCATGAACAACAGAGAAGCACCATCATTGTGGCACAAAGCACAGAGGGAATTGTACAATCCTAGGGTGGGACTTTTAGTCCAACTCCCTGCCCAAGAAAGGGCTCCTCATGTGGAGTCTCCAGGGAGGGAAGGGGACATTGTGCACTCTCCCTTCGGAGGTGCCAAGGCTCTGGTCATGGCCAGGGCTCACACTCCCCTTTCAGTTCCTCCCAAGCTGGATGTGTGCCAGTGGATGCTGGTGATTCTGGAGCCCCCCTTGACTGGGACTCGGCTACAATAAGGCTGGCCATTGCGAGAGCAACCATCTGTCCTTCCACTCCCAGCTCACAAATTTCCCTCCAAGAATATAAACCAGGAGGAGGAACCCAGTGTTACTGTTCTTTGATTGACTGATGGTTCTAAGAACCAATCATCACTCACTGAATTTCTGGGCGAAAGAAAATGGCCTCCTGCTTTCCCAACACAGGGCCTAAAAATCCGGCCTGAGCTGAGAAATGTCTGTAGTCCCTGTAGTTTGTTCTTTTTGTGATTCCTCGCCAGCCAGTGGATCTGGCAGCTGAGTCTGAGGAATCAGATGAGGAGAAGGGGCCTGGAGTGACATTAGAGTCAGAGGAAGGCTCTAAGGAGCTCCACTCAGGCTCAGACCTTGGCTGAATTGTAAAAGGGAAGGTGTGGGGGTACTGATTGCCAAAGGCAACCGTTCATGTTGAGGATTGAATTTCTGTGGACTGTGTTTGTATGCCTTGGACATTGACTCATGTCTGTGAGAATAAAAGGGGTGGGTTTTTTCTTGCGGTTCCTGCCTATTTTTTGGAAGAAGGGTTTCTCCTTGTGAGCATAACAAGGACTCACGTAGGCTGGAATAGAACAGTCCTCCTGTCGTCACCCCTCGGGCTGGGACAGGTGTGATTGTCAATTGTTTCCACACTTTTTGCAGTGAAGACACACACAAAATCCCATAAATAACTATGAATAGGATTATGGTAGTGATAAAATATCAGGGCAAAAAAAGGCAAGGCAACAGGACGGAATGGTTACACACTGGATATTTGCCATTTGGGAGCAAATATTGAAATCTCTGTGCCCATTTCTGCTTCTCTCTCTCTGTCTGTGTGCGTGTATGTTTATTTATTTATTTAGCATCTGGCATATGATACATGAATTAGCAATATATATTAACATTTCATCTAGACTAATAAAACATAATAAAATATAAATTTTAAAAAGATCTATGTTTAAAACCAATGTCTAGGCCAGCTAATCATTGAAGTGCAGCATCATTTATTTAAAAAAATCAGATACTGTATATGCCCTCAGTTTACAGCGGGGCATGGTGTGATCTACAATTTGACGTGGGACCCTCAGTTTGTGTGTGTTAAACACCTGTTTGCTCTTCTTGAGACCTAATACTAATCCCTGCCTAAATTGCCCTGGAACAGAATTTTTCCTCATCCTGTTTAGTTTCCCTTTCTTTTCTGCTTCGCTGCTAAATAATGGCTGGCCTTTACATTTTGTTCAGCTGGCAGGCCAAGCTTTGACAGTTATTACTTAACGTTATGTCAAGATTGAGCTAGAGTAGAAAAGTAGGCCTCGGCCTACAACAGTTCACTTACTGGCCATTCAAAGTTACAACAGCACCGAAAAAAGTGACTTATGACTATTTTTCACACTTATGACCATTGTGGCATCCCCATGGTCACGTGATCAAAATTCAGATGCTTGGCAACTGCTTCATACTTATGACCGTCACTGTGTCCCAAGGTCATGTGATCCCCTTTTGCAATCTTCTAATAAGCAAAGTCAATGTGGAAACCAGATTCACTTAACATCCATGTAACCAACTTAATAATTGCAGTGATTTGCTTAACAACTGTGACAAGAAAGGTCGCAAAATGGAGCAAAACTCACTTAGCAAACATCTCACTTAGCAAGAGAAATTTTGGCTCAATTGTGGTCATAAGTCGAGGCCCACCTGCATAATTCTAAAAGTGAGGAAACATTCAAATATTTCTCACTTCCAAACCACTGGTTATTCAAAAAAAAATCTTTCATTGTTTTCTAGCAGTAGATTATAAAGAGTTGTAATTAAGAAATAACATCTCACAAGAAGAGTGAAACTTTTTTTGCCTGCGTTAACATGGAGAGGAAAAAAAAACCTTCAGGACTTAAAGCACTAAGTATGTTGTACCCTATTTAGTGTAGTTCTCCTATTCTTAGCTGCAGGTTGTCCTTGACTTATGACCGTAACCGAGCTCTAAATTAAATTTGTAACTCACTATGGTCATTAAGCAAGTTGCCATGTAACACAACTTCATAACTTTTTTTGCATCAGTTATTAAAGTAAATCCTGCAATTAAATGAATGCTGCTGTCATTAAGCAAATCCATTCTATCTAATGGACATTTCTTGCTAGAAACCAGAAGGAAACGTTGGAAATTGGCAAAAAACCATCAAAAATCATGATTATATCACTAGGAATATTGCTATTTGGATTTCTATGAAGCTAGACTATCAGTTCTTCATTGCTCAAATTTTCCATGGGCCTACAGAAGAACACAGGAGAAAAAGCAACTTGTTCCCCATCACTTTGATTAATTTAGAAAGGAACATCTGTCAAAGCAGATGTGTAGAAAAGCGGTGTGAAGGCAACCATTTGTTCTGGGCAAGCGAAGAAAAGGCTATGGGGAAGGGGAGGGAAGAGAAGGGGTGGGAAGGGAAGTGCATGCACAGGTGGAGCAATCCATACAGAAACCAGCCAATGGTATTTGTTTCCTGTTCGTGGTTGAAAAAATGAAGAAGTAGAGGAATGACAATTCAGATCTTGTGATGGCCGTAGTCCATTACAACCTGGACTGGAACTGCTGAAGCCATTTTGAAAAAGAGCTGGAAGCAGCTTGGGAGGAAAACAGCTTAGCTAATGGGAAGCATCTGGCAGGACAAAATGATTTTTTTTTGTTATACACTAGTCATCCGCTAGATGTCTCTCCATGCTGGATATAAAAATGTGGACAGGTCATTGGCCTTTCCTTTATTTTGTGAATTCCTGGGAGTAAGGCAGTCTTTCCATTCTTTTACTATGAGAGTCAGTACTTTAGAACTCTGTGCTGTGATCTGTAGCCAACTGCAGCCATCAGCCCAGGCTGGCTGACATAATGGACATATCTAATATATCTGCTGTAATGCACCAACCCCAGGGACCAATGGAGACCATTGCCGAGAGAGAGAGAGAGAGAGAGAGAGAGAGAGAGGGAGAGGGAGAGAGAGAGAGGGAGAGGGAGAGAGGGAGGGAGAGAGAGAGAGAGAGAAAGAGAGAGAGAGAGAGAGAGAGAGAGTGAGAGAGAGTAGGCCAGACTCATTGAGTTGTCTGATAGAATTGCAGACCATTATGTGTTCCCTTTTAATAGAGAAGTCCAGATGCCAAATCACTGATTTCAAGATTTCTCCATTTACCTTGACATATACCTCATTTGATATATGGCAATCTTTTGGCTGTTAGTGAGACTTGAATGCCAAAAGACATCCCCTGAAGACTGCAGTAGCAAACTACTGCTGAAACATTGCCAAGAAAACTGCATGGATGATGCTGAACCAAGCTCAACCCAAGGACAAAAGGAAGGCAGCTTTGGAATACAAGGCAAAGGACAGGAAAAATACCACTGAGCCCTTTAAAGACACCTAAGGCTAATTAAAACTTATCCCTGCAAGGGTCCTCCTAGAAATATGTACTTTCATGAAGCTGGGGACAAGAAACTGGCAAAGCTCTTTAGAGTGAATTATGAGGACATATATCTGGAGCTCCTCTTTGACACAGGGAGGTCCTGGGCCAATTCTTACCTTCATTTGCAGTGACATCTTGATTGGCCAAGAACTTCCTGAAGGTCCTTGCATATTTACGTAATCCATTCCAACACAGAGATTGTTCTGATTCGTGGCATTGTAAAAGGGAGGGGAGAATCTAGGTGGGTCCATAGCTGCCACCACAGATGTTTTGTTCATTCATCACTTCTTTATTAACGATCTTAGAGGAAAAGGCATGTCCATGAGAACTTAATGTCCATTGACTACAAATGGGGATCTTACCGAATTTTCCATAACAATAAAAGCACAAGATAAGAACAGAATGGAAGATTCTCCATTAATGGTGGGGATGATCTGCCAAAGGAAGGCAACAGCTCTGAAAAGTGCAGAAGTGAAAGATTAAAAAAACACCACCCCAATGGATTTTTCTAAATCCATCATCTATTCATATATGTGTATAGTTCATTATGACTTCCAAATCATTATAATTTATCCACGGTATTAGATAACTTCCCCTAACAGCTACCTTCCTGTGGGGTTGGACTGTCACTTCTATCTTCAACTTTGAAGTTTCTGTCCAGCACATCTGGAAGATGCCAGGTTGAAAAAAGAATATCTATATCTCAATAGGTATAGAAAATACAGAACGAACAACAATAGAACCATCTTAGAAAAAGAAACATCTCCCATCAGAGAAATTAATTGCTAACTGCCTGCCATATGTAATCTGTTAAAAGCATTTCTATTTTTATAACTTTAAAAAGATATGCTAATTACTAGATAACCTTTTAGTGTTTAATATTTTTAGCAGATTAAAACTGAAGTTAATTGATCAAGAGCATTGCAGCCAAAACCAGAAATCAACCATCAAATAATAACAGTTTGGAGCTGAGCTAAATTTGCCCTATGTTCCTAGCAGAGTTTTGATTCACTTCTCCCCTTGCCCCCGCTCCACCACAGCTAATCCGGAAGGTGCAAATCTCTTATAGTCATACTGGGATTCATAAAGATTGAGTTCCTCAAGCACACTTAACATGAGCGATCCTTTAGAGGTATTGGAATTTTAAGCTGGAAGTGGAGGAAAATGATTTTGGATAATATTTTGCTAAAGGTAATATGAAGCTTGGAACTTAGTCAAATCTTCAAATCAAGCCAAGTGCTCCATCAGAGGTAATAAAAGTCTCTGAGTAGTTGCTGAGGCAGAGCATCTGAATGTGTAGAGTAAGCCTATTGAAAATATCTACTGTTTAAACTCCATGTAATTTCTCCATACAAGCCTGGCAAATTTCCTTTTATAAATAAAACTGGTTATGGATGCCGGGGCTCATGCACATAAATTTAAGGATGGAAATATCATTGGTGAAAACGTCTACCTGAATGAGACCAAGCAAGAAAAACTGTAAATCCTAGTGGTACATCACTTATCCATCCATCTTGTGTAGACTGTGGAGCCTGTAAAGTGATATTTGCTATAGATTCTAATATGCAGATTCTTTCTTGAGAGGGTTTCGTACAATGGTTGCTCATTCTACTCAAGGGATAGTCAACTTGCCTCCAAATCTTGCTACTAAAGAGAGCTTGAGTTCTGTACAGAAAGGTATGAGGGATCCTTGGTGCTCTCTGAGCTTGGTTGTTTTCTTGTAGATGTTTCATTATCCAAACTAGGTAACATCATTAGAGCACTGATGATGTTACTTAGTTTGAGTAATGAAACATATGCAAACTAGGTAAAATCATCAGTGCTTTGATGATGTTACCAAGTTTGGATAATAAAACATCTTCAAGAATACAGCCAAGCTCAGAGAGCACCAAGGACCCCTCATTTCTACCCTGAGCTACAAATATTCTCCACTGATATTTCTGCATGTTCTAAATTACCACTGCAGAGCTGATTCTATTAAAGCAAAAGCAAATAGTCACCTACCCCAGTCTGGGCTTTTAGCAGCCACTACATTATTTGACTCAACCTCAGTGCTAAACTAAGATAAAAACAGATCGTTCAAGAGAAGAAGGAATTCAAACAAGACTGGAATAAAAGAATAAACAGTCTGTGAGTCCATAATAAAATCTGTCTCAAACCATAGTGATTGGCAAGAACATTGCTTCTAGAATGGATCAAGATGACAATGTCTAGAAAAGCCTAAAAAGGAAAATAATCCCTCCTCCTTTTCTGTTCTCCAACATAAAAATAGACCAGTACTAAAAATGTGTCTGAAAAGCCACTTGGTTTTATGCACATAAGTGGCATAACATTTAGAATTCCAAACTAACATTTTCTAATCTGCTACATCCCAGATGCATTGGATTACCACCCCTTCCTCCAACTCTAAAGTCTTATATTCTTTGATTGTGCATAAGTGTCTCAGCAATTATTTTAGTAATATACATTTTTACAATAGCGCCTTTCAAAATGTATGTTCTTGGCTCTGCAGCTGGTCTCCGTATCCTTTTGCCTCACATGGAACTCCTTGAAAAGCTCTCATTAAGGATCAAGTTGGCTTCCGAAAGCTCTTAGCTCCCCTTTCTTCCATAGATTTAAACACTACAATGAATAGAAATGATTGAATTTGTGGGTGAAGGTTCTTTCTCCTAGCTTGTGGGTTGGATCCAAAAAACTTAATATTTTGACACACAGCACCCAAACCATTACACAACACACAGTCAACCACCGTGCAAAAACTAACCCTACCATGCACAAAAGGGATGTCAGAAATGACAGCCAGAATTCTCCAACCTCTAGGAATAGCAATAGCCCACAAACGCATAGCCACACTCTGCCAGGAATTATCCAGGACCAAAGACAAGATAAGAAGGATGAAAGAAACAATGTAATCTACAAAATCAACTGTAACGATTGCAACCAATTCTATGTGGGACCAACATCCTGTCAATTTAAAAACCAGGATCCCTGTGGCAGTCAAATGCCATGATCCCAAATCTTTAATCTCTACCCACACCAACACCAAACAACACCAATTCGATTGGAGCAACACTAAAATCATTGGCCATGCTACCACCTGCCATGCTCATGAGTTCATTGAAGCCTGGCCTTCCACAAGCAATTCCATCAACAGACACATTGACCTACAACCAGCCTACGAACCCCTCAGAATCCAAATCAACCGCACAGCCAGAGACAGCACCAATCCTCAACCAACCCATGCAAGCCCCCCTCCCACCAGCAGTTCACCTCCCAATGACCCTGACCTGATATAACCTCCCCATCACAACACCCATCACAAGCCCCTCACTGATGACTCACATCTGACTCATCACAAGACCCATCACAAGATCCTCACTTGACACACTCACACCTGAAGCCCTTATAAACAGAACACTGACCTTGACATTTCCTAAGGTCCGCTGAAGATGTTACCTAGCCTGGTAACGAAATGTTCGGAAACCAACCCACAAGCTCGGAGAACGAACCTTCACCCTCATCCTACACCCAAACTATAGATATTCGCCACTATTGCAAATGATTGAATTTATTTTCCAGAAGAGCTGAATATGCAAATCTCCCAAAAAACAAAGTGCTGAAGAAACACATAAGAGTTCAGTTTTCTGGTGGGGAAAAGGCTTCAGGTAGAACATGTGAACTCTTGTTTTGGCCAAGCCATGCAGGGGAATGGATTGGAGAAAGCAATTATATTTGAAAAGTGGTAAAAGAAAACCAGCCCATCAATCAAAGAACACAGTGGCTGGACATCATCAAAGCTGACACCAGCCAGAGCATAGAAAAACTCAAAGAAATAGTACTGGATCGGATGTTGCAGAGAGACCTGGCCCATTTAATCGCCAAGAGTGACTGGATAACATCATCAACATCGTCTGAACATGTGAAAGAAATCTGGTCTTAAAGTCCAGCACTGCTTATTCTGGCTGGGTCTGTCCTGAAATGACCACTGGATTCTGGATTGATTGTCCCCTACCAAGTGTTTTCCAGGTTCTCCAGGTGTGCTAGGACTACAACTCCCAGCATTCTAACTCTGCAATTCCAGAGAATGCCTGGTCAAGGAAAATTCAACTAAATTAACAGAACACATGTCACGATTAGTTGACAAGATCATGTACAGTACAATCAAGATAGCCCAGCAATGTAATGATTGCAGGATGTTATTTCCTGAACCTCATGTTTATAATTACTTCATCAGCGGCTGCTTCTCCATTATTTACATTCCTTCTCCAGCTAAAGTTCCCCTCCCCTTAATAACAAACAAGTCTTTTGTCTCCTTTCCCAATGCAACTGTTGTATATTATTTCTTAAATCGCTATCTAAGGAAACACTGAGGTTGCATGGGGATACGTAAGTTGCTTTTGTTTTTAAAGAAGTGCCTTTCAACAAGTTTGCAAAATTCAAACTTCATGGATTAAACCACATTTGATGATCTCATCCCAGCCTCTGGATAGATATTAATCCTATCTTACAATCAGCCATTCAGATTGGCCAAGTGGTAAGTCCCTCCACGGGGGAATGCCTAGCAACAGCAGGTGTGTGGAGGATACAAGAAGGGGGAGAATGGAGAAAGAGCTGCAGGTGTAATAGCAAAAGAGCACTTCCCTAGATAACACTTGTCCAAAGTTGGTGTACTTAATAATCTCTTTACTTACCAGATTAGCTCTTCCAATGTAAAGAAGTATGGAGAAGTATCAAAACATATGAGCTGTCTCCAAGTGACTCCGTGGCTTTGTTTACTGAGAGCCTCCTGAGTGTAGAATTAAAGCAAGATGAAGTACTGAGGTGTTATCAACCTATTCCAGTTAGCCACTAAATCCTAAAGACTAAACATTAGGGATTTCTCCTCAGTCTTGTATTATGCATACCCAAAGCATACATCAGGCTGTTAAAAGGTACCTTTGTTATTACAACTAATCTTTCGATTTCTTGAGATGCCTTCCTACAGAAAATCATTAAAATGCAATAAAATGATGGACAAACTAGGTTACATTTCAAATGAAGATTGTTCTAAACTGCCTAAGAGTCTGTCAAATGCTGAGAAGACTTTCACATTGTCAATAGTTATGTTTTTAGCAGACTGCCTTGCCCAACATAACGCAATATAGAGGAGCCACTACAGAAGAAAATCAGTTCCTTCATCAGGGGAGGACATAGCTAGCTAGCTAGCTAGCTATAGATTGATAGATATATTTAAATGATGATGATAGATCAGTGGTGGAGAACCTATGGCACGGGTGCCAGAGGCGGCACTCAGAGCCCTCTCTGTGGGCACCCACGCCATTGCCCCAGTCCTAGGCCTTCAGCTGGGTTTTATACAACTTTTTCGCTTTAGGCTTCCACCGCCATGTACAAAAAAAAAAGGTACAATCAATCAGTCAATTTCAACTTCTCACGAAAAAAAAAGATCTTGCAAAGTTGGAATTGATTGATTGAACTTTTTAGTCCCACCCAGTCTGCCATTACTACTGCAGCCACGCCCACCCAATGGGCCACACCCAGCTAATGGGCCATACCCAGCCAATGGGCCACACCCACCCGGCACCCGACGATGCATAAGTGGGTTTTGGGTTGCAGTTTGGGCACTCGGTCTCTAAAAGATTTGCCATCACTGTGATAGATAGATAGATAGATAGATAGATAGATAGATAGATAGATAGATAGATAGATAGATAGATAGATAGATAGATAGATAGATAGATAGATTGATTGATTGATTGATGATGAAAGATAGATTGATAGATAGAGAGATGATAGAGAAAGAGATATAGAGAGATATACAGGTAGTCCTCAACTTACAAAGTTCATTTAATGCTCATTCAAAGTTACAACGGCACTGAAAAAAGGGACTTATGACCATTTTTCACACTTATGACCGTTGTAGCATTCCCATGGTGACGTGATTTACATTTGGATGCTTGACAACTGACTCAAATTTATGACTGTCGCAGTGTCCTGGGGCCGTGTGATCACCTTTTGCAAACTTTTGACAAGCAAAGTCAATGGGGGAAGCCAGATTCATTTAACAACCATGTTATTAATTTAACAACTGCAGTGATTCACTTAACAAATGTGGCAAGAAAAGTCATAAAATGGGGCAAAACTCACTTAACAAATTTCTCACTTAGCAATATAAATTCTGGACTCAATTGTAATTATAAGTAAACAACTACCTGTAATATGATCCAGTACCCTAGCTCAGTCTTTCTCAGCCTTGTCTGCTGGCTGGGGAATTCTGAGAGTTAAAGTCTACAAATCTTCAAGCTGGCAAGGTTGAAAAACACTCCAATAGTCTACTGTTGGCCCCCAGTTGTTAAGTTTTGTGTTGGCTTTATTCCTGCTGTCATAAATTATATTATGTTTCACAAGCTAAGTAAGTTCCTGCATAGCATACCTGCCTTTTGTTCTTTCATTTCAGGGTGCAGAGAGTTGTGTTAGTGGTAAATATTTGTGTGCTAGTGGTAAATATTTCCCATTGAGCACAATGGGATGAACTTGCCCAGCAAGCATCTCAAAATGGTTGTGTAACCATTATTTGCACAGAGATTGTCTGGAATTTCTAAACATTGTTTTTTTAAATCCCTGACCTCAGACAAATCAGCGGATAATTTATATTTTTTTTCCCCCTACATTGACTGCTTGTTATCAGAGGAAATGTCCTTGGAGTCCTGGCCTTCTGTTTCTTTGAGAGCTTTATCTGTACGACAAATTCCATTCAGAGAAATCTGATGCCAGAAATGGTGAGATCTGCATTCTTAGGGAATGACTATTTGAGGCGCTGAGCACAAATCAGAAGGGACCATAAGCAGGCAAGAACTCACTGGGTGCTCATAATGCTAATAATCACTTTCTTTCCCATCCTCCAAAGAATTTGGGATAGGGACACAGGTCCCGCCCACTTTTGATTTTACAACCTCGCCCTGGATTAGATTATAGTAGGTAGGCAAAGCTACTTAGCCGCTCATCACTATGAAGTCTGTTCAGGCCATTGTTGGCATTCTCCTGTAATACAGGTAGTCCTTGACTTATGACCACAATTGAGCCCAAAATTACTTTTGCTAAGCGAGACAGTTGTTAAGTGAATTTGGCCCCATTTCGCAATCTTTCTTGTTGCCACAGTTGTTAAGTGGATCACTGCAGTTGTTAAGTTAGTAAACCATTGTTAAGTGAATCTGGCTTCCCCATTGACTTTGCTTGACAGAAGGCCGCAAAAGGGTGATCACCTCACCCCAGGACACGGCACCCATCAAAAATATCAGTCAGTTGCCAAGCATCTGGATTTTGATCACATTATCGTGGAGATGCTGCAATGGTTATAAATGTGAAAAATGGTCATAAGTCACCTTTTTCAGTGCCGTTGTAACTTGAGCTGTAAATCAATCAGAATAGAACTGGAAGGAACCTTGGAGGTCTTCTAGTCCAGCCCCCTGCTCAAGCAGGAGATCCTATACCATTTCAGATGGGTGGCTATCCAGTCTTTTCTTAAAAACCTCCAATGATGAAGCACCTACAATTTCTGAAGGCAAGCTGTTCCATTGTTTAATTGTTCTCACTGTTAGGAAGTTTCTCCTTAATTCCGAGTTGCCTTCTCTCCTTGATTAGTTTCCATCCATTGTTTCTTGTCTTGCCTTCTGGTGCTTTGGAAAATAAGTTGATCTCTTCTTCTTTGTGGCAGCCCCTCAAATACTGGAATGCTGCTATTAT
Source organism: Protobothrops mucrosquamatus (assembly GCF_001527695.2). Classification (NCBI taxonomy): domain Eukaryota; kingdom Metazoa; phylum Chordata; class Lepidosauria; order Squamata; family Viperidae; genus Protobothrops; species Protobothrops mucrosquamatus. The sequence continues at coordinate 132,697 of NW_015387015.1, read as the reverse complement.
GTCCCCCCCCCCAGTCCTTCTTTTCTCTAGACTAGCCATATGCAAATCCTGCAGCTGTTCTTCATATGTTTTAGTCTCCAGGCCTGTAATAATCTTAGTTGCTGTTCTTTGCACTTTTTCCAAAGTCTCAACATCTTTTTTGTAATGTGGTAACCAAAACTGGATGCAGTATTTCAGATGTGGCCTTACTAAGGATTTATGACATAATATTTTATGTCATTTTGATTCTATGCCTCTGTTTATACAACCAAGGATTGTATTAGGCTTCTTGGCTTCTTGCTGCTATGCAACACTGCTGGCTCATGTTGAATTGTTGTAAGCCAAGGAGTACTTGTAGTATGTTGAAAAGGCCTTGGGAGACGGAGCAAAGAGATGTTGCCTAAGGAATGGTCAGATTAGAGAGGGCATAGCCTTCAGTTGGAGAGTAGATAGAGCAAAAGGCAGGCTCAGAAGGATCTTTCCTAGTTTCTCAGGCTCTAAAAGAGATGGCAAGAATTGTATTTTCAGATTTGCCAAATTCTGGTAATGTGTCATTACAATAAAGTAGAATCAAGTTAACTGTTCCTGTTTCCTGTGTGGTCTACCTGGTATGGCTGATATCTCCTGATGTCTTGGCTATCATACCCAAAGATGTCTGCTCCTATGCTGATTGATAGCTATGAGAATTGCAGTCTGATATATCTGAAGGGTAACAGATTGGAGGACATTGCTTTAGCTTCCAAAGGATTGGATTAGTCCTTGTGCTATTTACACATTCTAAAATGATTATTTGAAAAAAATGGTCTTTATCTGAGTCTGCCTGTCTTTGATGATCTTCTGCTGCTTGCCTCCTTCTCTTTCTCATCAGAAACCACAATGGGACTTTTCAACAAGACGTGTGCTATACATTTTCTAAGAATGATCACGCTTTTAGCCACTAGACTAGTCTACCTTAGCCTGGTCCATCTGAAAAAAAAATAGACTGCAACTCCTATCATCCCTTCAGTAGCCTGGGCAGAATAAGGAGATTGGTAAAGGCACATTTATTTATTTATTTATTTATTTATTATTTTGATTTATATCCCGCCCTTCTCCCAATGGGACTCAGGGCGGCTCACAACATATTTAAAAACAGAAACATATTTACAATCCCCACCAAATAAAACCAAATTAAAACCAAATATTTTAAAGTTGTGCTGTTTAAAATTTTCTTAAAAATAAACCCGATTTAAAATCCTCC
>NW_015387015.1:129452-131191 GCF_001527695.2 Protobothrops mucrosquamatus | reverse complement strand
TCCCGGTCCAGAAAAGGTCGCAACTGGTGAATCAGGCGAACCTGATAAAACGCCCCCCTGGTCACGGCCGACAGATGGTCATCCAATGTCAGCCGTGGATCCAGGAGGACTCCCAAGTTGCGCGCCCTCTCTGAGGGGGCCAGGGTTTCACCCCCTATAGTCAGCGATGGCGTCAGCTGACTATGCCGAGGCGCCGGCAGCCACAGCCACTCGGTCTTGGAAGGGTTGAGCCTGAGTCTGTTTCTCCCCATCCAGACCCGTACACCCGGGATAAACAAGGAGAGAAAGAGGTATAAGGATGGCCGTCCTTATCTAAACTAAATTTAGCTATATTTTTTCCCCTTTCCTTGTCTCACGCCTTTAAATTTTTCAGTTTACTCTTTCCTCCTTCCTTTTTGTGTTCTGCAAAAACGGGAGGATATTTTGAACCAAAAGGATCAACATTGTAATGAAAAAATATAGAATGCCTCTCGGGTGCTCTATGCAAATTCAGAGCTAAACAGGAGAAGACCAAAACGGCACTAGACAAACACGAGTGGAAAGCAGAAAGAGGCAGGAGAACTTGAAACAATCTTGTTTGAAATGTGCACATCCACGTTATTATCAATAGTGGCACTTCTCCTAACAGACCAGACTGTTGAGATGCCTTTCACTTGTCTTCCATGCTTCATACTTACTGCCCGCTTGTGGTTTCCACTTAGCCCCATTGACAATCCCCATCCCGTTGGTCATATCTTGATCATGACAACCTCCACGAAATGTTTCCGTCATGGTGAGATGGGCCGATGCGTAGGAAATCGCCAGCCAGCGGAAGATGGCATGATCTGGGGTCTCTTTGACTTCTGGGTTCTCCTCTTCATAGTCCTCCAGGGATGGTGGAGGAGCCACTTCATTCTCATTGATGGGCCGAGCCATGTTAAAAGGATAGGTAATGAGTTTCTCGCCCCCTTGGAAGTTGGCACCAAGCACAAAGGGGATCTTCTCCATCCAGGCTAGGATGGCCCTCACCTCAACTGCCACCTGGGAGAAAAAGATTCCGAAGTAAAGTCATGGATGTTGGAAAGAAGGTGAACACACCACAATATTTCAGTGAAAATAAGCATTTGTTTTCTTGTAAGCCATGATTGTGCTGCTTTTTTTCATTTTAAAAATGAAGCTGTATTAAGTTCTACTTGGCAGCAGTGTTCCAGTATATGAGGGGCTGCCACAAGGCAGAGGGGGCCAGGTTGTTCACCAAAGCACCAGATGGAAGGATGCGAAACAAAGGTTGGAAACTGATCAAAGAGAGAAACAACTTGGAATTGAGGAGAAACTTCCTAACAGTGAGGACGATTAACTAGTGAAACAGCTTGCCACCAGAAATCGTGGGTGTTCCATCACTGGATATTTTTAAGAGGAGGCAGGACATTCACCTGTCCAAGACAGTATAGGTCCTCCTGCTTGAGCAGGGGGCTGGACTAGAAGACCTCCAAGGTACCTTCTACTTCTTTTCTATTTTCTATACTCTATACTCTATACTCTATACTCTATACTCTTTTATTATTATTATTATATTTATATTTATACCCCGCCCTTCTCCCGTAGGACTCAGGGCGGCTTACAGCCAGTTTAAAAACAGTTTAATACAATACAATACAAAGTTTTAAAAAATCATTAAAAATAAATATTTAAATCGGCCGCTTCTACTAAAATTTGGCTAAAACCAATTTAAAATACCCCTAGGCCAGTCCTGCCCGCTG
>NW_015387015.1:98968-127330 GCF_001527695.2 Protobothrops mucrosquamatus | reverse complement strand
GCCGCCCAGAAAAGGCCGCCCGGGCCACCGCGTCCGCCAAAGATGCCTCTAAGGCCGAGCGGTCCACCCAGAGGGTCACTAGAGAAACCGCCAGCGAGGGCGCCGAGGGACGGAAAGACCGGTAAGGCCGACAAAACAGCTACCCGGTCGGCTCCACGTCCCCGCGTCCCCGCGTCACCTCGCATTCCAAAATCCAGTCCCGGGGAACTCACCGGGGAGAAATCTACCTGGGGACGGGTCTCCGGACCTTCGGGGGCCTCCGAGGCTCCCCTCTGCCCATTTTCGGTCTCCGCTACTGCAGAGCTACCTACGGACGTCCGCCATCTTCAGGCATGCGCAGACTCGCCATCTTCAGGCATGCGCAGACTATTTTTGACAAATGTTTTTATACTATTTGCCATTGTGCAGGATGATTTGGTATTCTTGCTGCTATGAACAGTTAATAGTTCTTGAATTCACTGTCCAGAATTTCTCCATATTTATTTCTTCATGTTATTGCAAACTTTGTATTTTGTTTAATTAAATTATACTGCAGGTGCCTTAGAGCTCTTGGAACTAAAAACAGGGTAAAGATTATTAATCAATCATCTTCAGTCAAACAAATACAGTAACTAGGAAAGCCAAATGCTTTTGGAGCAACTTTTTTTTCTACATAAACATTAGGTACTACTGACATTAGTACTAATTAGGAAATGAGAGTGCACCGTTAAGTGATCGTCCACTAGGACACCAAGGACCCTCTCACAGTTACTGTTTTTGAGCCAGGTTTCACCTAATCTGTACTTGTACCGTTGGTTATTCTTGCCTAAGTGTAAAACCTTGCTTTTCTTCTCATTAAATTTCATTTTGTTGGCTAGACCCCATTGTTCAAGTTTGTCAAGATCCATTTGGATCTTGAGCTTGTCTTCTGGGGTGTTGGCTAGTCCTTCACTCCAGAAAACAAGCTCAAATGTAAGCTCAAATGTAAGCTGTTCCAAGTAAAGCCCCTTTTTTTGAAATTTATTAATAGTAAATTTGTGAATGCTGATGGCGTTCCAGTGGTGCTCCAGATGTTTTGGAATTGCACCCAAAGCACCTGATACTATTGGTACTTTCTTTGCTTTCTTTTGCCACAATCGTTCTACTTCTATTTGCACGTCTTTGTATTTTGTTATCTTCTCCAGTTCTTTCTCTTCTATTCTGCTGTCTCCTGTTATTATTATCATGGTGCTAAAAGATCTAATCACATGGTCTTTTGAAAGTAGTAGTTGGTACTGCTTGATACTGGGTTTTCTACTACTTTCTATGTTGGGCACATGTTTAGAATTCTGCACAGATACTTTCCCAATTAAAATAGAACAGATGGGGTGGAATGGAAACAGGATATGACTTTCTGCGCCCAGAAAGCTATTTTATTTGGAGATTACTAAATGCCTGAAGAACAATAGTTTCTTATATAATTTGTGCACGTGAAATCCTTTATGGGGAAAAGCAAATGAAGGAAGTTTAAAAAAAAAAAAGATAACAGCATTGTGTTGTTTGCCTATTGCTTCTTGTAATTCTGGAGACATCCATGCAGAAGTGAAAAGAACTCTTTGAAGGCAAGAGGGGCAGAAGTAAAAGATTGTGCGGGGTACAAGCAGTGGGGTAGAATGGGTCTGGAAATCCACAAAATATTTGGGAGACTATTGCCCTGGGATGCCATGAGTTTTTATAGATGTTAGCTTTGCTTTGGTTTGGGAGTTTATTATTTTGCATGGCCCAGTGTTATTACAAATGGTGGCTGTATAAATCTTAAATAAAATAAAAGAAATAAAAAATGGGATGAAGCAGGATGGAATGGAATGGAATGGAATAGAATAGAATAGAATAGAATAGAATAGAATAGAATAGAATAGAATAGAATAGAATAGAATAGAATAGAAATATACTGTAATATTGATTGCACGTTTTCTGAAATGCCACACTGATGGAGCCCCATGAATTTAAAACAGTTTGTTGTGTGGGAGATGAGAGTGTCAATATGCAGAAAAGAATGAAGCCCTAAACCAGCAGTCTGCAGTGTGACACATCAGCCAGGATGTGAAATAACCTGGGTTGAAAATATGCCCTAAAATGAGCAACCGAACAGCCAATATTCTTTTCTCCAAGGCAATGTTATTATCTCCAAGGCCTCTTCTGAACTGCTGCTGAAATTCAGGGATGCAGTTTGCCACTAGAACAGGGGTAGGCAACCTTGGCTCTTTTATGACTCGTGGACTTCAAATCCCAGAATTCCTGAGCCAGGATGGCTGGCTCAGGAATTCTGGGAGTTGAAGTCCACGAGCCATAAAAGAGCCAAGGTTGCCTACCCTTGCACTAGAACAAGGCAACAAATTATCTTTTTTGCCTCTTTACACTTTTAAACATTCCAATATTAGCATCTAAACAACTTTTTATTTTTTCAAAGTAATTCTGTTCACTAAAGGGGATTCCAGGGGAATTTCTTCCACTGGCCATGGCTGCAATCTTAATAAACCTAAATAAGTGCCCCAATTTCATCTACTTGTTTAGACTTAAAGGAAGGTTTTGCATCACCATAGTTTGTCTCTCAAGATCAGGCTGCAGATGCAAACTCTGGTTTTGCTCATTGCTTCTGGATCAAAAGAACTTGTGACCCAACTCTGCACAGAGCAATGCAGATTTTGATGGTATCTCACTTTTATTTTGTGCAACTTAAGTCAGTGTACATAATTCTTTGGCCTCCTGTTTATGTATTCATTAGATTTCTTAATGTTGCCCAACTCCAAAAAGACGCTGGGTAGTTAAGACTACTCTTTACCCCAATTAAATCAAATTAAAACTTTCATTATGGCCTTTTTTTCCAACAATGGCAAGCCTGTGAATTGTGGGAAGGAACGACTGGCCCAAAGTCACCCAGCTGTTTTTCATGCTTGATGCACTGGCTGCCATGAAGAGGTCAACAACACTTTGCCATACTCTATGGCATCTCCGTCATCAAGATGTTGGCAGAGGGAAGTCTGAAAATTTGGGCCATTTTCATCGTTCTTTGTTGATTTGATTTTCCTCAATCTGAATGTCAGTGATGGAGCAGGTCATGGGGAGGTAAACTCGGAAACTGCAGTGATATGGATGGATAGGTGAAGAGATGAAACCATCTACTTGTTTGCTTAACCTTTGCCCTCTAACTGATCCCAAGTTTACAAGAGGTGATTGATGCTTCCTTGAATGACCAGATGTTGCCATATGCTTACGGGAGGCAGCCATCCAATTTGTACCACTTTCTGGATCCCCAAAATGTGATTATAAGCCATTTTGGAATCTTCCTTTCCTAGGTAAGGTGATCAAGAATGCGGTTGCCTTGTGGTTCTAAGTGAAGCTGGATGGAAGTGAAATTCCAAACTTGCTTCAATTGGGACTTTGTCTTGGTAATGCAAATGCTTTGATCTTCTTGACGGATATTCAGTGTTTTTGGAACAGGATGTTGAGGACCCCCCCCATCTCAATTGCGTCTTACCCCCTAATTACAAGGATATGATCAGCCCCTTTCGTTGTTGCTTATACTTAATAAAGGGTTGGATGGAGGAGAATAACCTGAAAGTCAGTGAAAGCAAGATGAAAGTGCTATTAGTGAGTAGAAAGCAAGATTTGCAGACTAAAGTGAAGTTTGGTTATGGCAGAACTGTTCTCTCTGCAGATTTGCAGATAGTGGCAAATGTGGCAACAAGGAGCATGTTTGTTCACTGAGTTCCACAAATGAAGAAAACCATGAAGAAGACATTGAATTCAAATGTAAACACGGCTCCCAAACTGAAAGGGCGTTTAATTGAAACAAAAAAAGCTATCTGTTCTATTTAGCTATGGTGTTGACAAACAAAAAAGAATACACAAACAGTGTGTGTACAAATGCACAGCTGAAAAGTTAGTAAGACAACTCAAATCCACAACTGAAAAGTTAGTTAGACAAGCACTGAATGCCCTTCTCTTTGCTAGTGTTTTAGCAGACTTTTAAAGCAAGAATTTAATGCTCTGATGAATTGTCGGAATACACAGAACACCCGTCCCAGTCCTTGAAGTTCTGTCAGCACCATAATTGGCTTACACTTGGCAAAGGATGCATTATGTCCATATTGAAAAACACAGGACTATCCAATGAGTTATACATTGGACATCTTGGAATAGTGAAGACAAAGGTGCTAGGTTGAACGTTTGTTGGCTGCGAGGAGACAAATGCAATTAACAGCTCGGAAGCAGTTGCTAAGTATATCAAAAATGACAAAACCAGTGCTATTTCAACCATGGAAATAGCCTGCCTCGCTATGGCAAAGAATTTGCATAAACTTTATAGAACTGTTCATAGGTACAGCCTTTTAAAATTTGGTAGCACATTGGCCAGATGTTCTCTCAGTGGCTTCAACAATTACAGCACATATTGCAGAGGTATTGGAAGGAATCTCTGTGGAGATTCTCAGTCATTCAGGTCGTAGTTGTCTCAAAGGTGCTTTTTCAAAAGGCAACTGGATTGTTTTTTTCCTTGAGGAAGAAGAAGATGACGTTTTGTTTCTCATCCAAGAAGCTTCATAGGCTCTGGTAGGATGATGGGGGCTATGGAAGGATTAGTTATGACAGGATGCGGGGGAGGGGGGGAAATTGAAGGATAATTTTTCTTTGCAATCATCTGGTCATTAGCACTCTCCTGAGAGCTCTTGAGATGACTGCAAAGAAATATGGTCCTTCCAACCCTCCCCTATCCTGTCAGAACTAATCCTCCCATAGCTCCCAGCATCCTGCCAGAACTGATGAAGCTGCTTGGATGAGAAGCAAAATGTCATCTTCTTCTTCCTCAGGGAAAAAAAAACCAGTTGCCAGTTGCCTTTTGAAAAGGCACCTTTGAGATATTGGAGGGAATATTTGCAAGAATGGAGTGTTCCAGAACAAGGGACTAATGATGAATCACATTTGGTAGCTGAACTTGCAGATATTATTGAAAAAAGAAAGGAATCAGAACTATATCATCAGCAGCATAGCCTTCAGCTACAAATGGATTGACTGATTGTCCAAAATCTCAAGAATGTGTTGCAGTGAATATATGGGAAAACATAGGGAGTCAAAACTCTTACTAATTTTCTATTTGTGTGAGGCAACACAATACATATAACAATTCATATGCCAGCAATGTTTTTAAGACAGCCCTTAGGTTCAAGGCTGGGTCTAATCAAACCTTATTTAAAATGACTAAAACAAGGTGAGCAGGCCTAAGCTGAAATATAAGAGTTATCTGTAGGGCAACCTACTATCAAGAGATGAGGGAGGAAAGAGAACAATAGGAAACACCAAAGAAAGATCTGGAGCATTTACTTATATCATTGTTTCTGGTAATATTTGGAGTTGACACATTGACTAACTGAGAAGAATGGCAGTGCAGATAAAAGATTAGAATTGAATATTGGAGCCCCAATCTCTAATTCCTTAGTTACCACCAGCAATACCTATCCTAAAAAATAGACACACAGTTCATGCTCATGATCAGTGATGGGCACTATTATACTTCATATAAGAGTGCTACGACAGAGCCCACATTTGTAAATATAATATAGATTTGTACTCGGAGAAGGGTGTAATGACCTTGTGTTGTTATATGGCTGAGGATGCTAAAATAAGTTGCAAGTCTTGCAAGCTCCAGAGTTAGTTCTTCAAAAATGTTTTGGTAAAGCAAGCAATAGAGAAAGCTATTCCTGTACTCTGGCAACAAGGCAGAAAAGACACAACAAGAAATACACACATTGGCTACATTTATTTTATATAACTTCGATTGAACTTCGGTTTTAATTTAATTTAATCGAAGACAGTATTTGCACTGGCCTCATTCACTTCTTTAATCTGTTTCCACTTCCTCCTTGAATGCAGCCTTGGCACAGGTCTCAAATGCCGAATGTGCCCTTTGGTCTCATAAAAATTATATCCCCTCGTCTTAAGAGTAAGCTTAAATTCTTTGGAGACAAGGGAATAGGAGACTTCCTGCCTTCAGGAAGTAGAAGGGCAGTCTTTCTAGGTAGCCAACCTAGGATATCAGAATGGTCAATGCTGGTAGACAAATTAACATGGAGTTCTCTATTTTTTTTCTGTTGTAAAAATTCATTCTAGAAGCCTTCTAGATCCCTCTATGACAGTGATGGCGAACCTTTTAGAGACCGAGTGCCCAAAAACTGGCCCTGCCCCTGCTCCACCCCCTGCCCCGCCCCAACCCCGCCTGCCCGCAAGGCCACTCACCACCTCCAGGGCCCGCTGCAGATTGCCCAGGCAGCCCAGCAGCACCATTGCAGCCATGCCCTCTGCCCACGCCCTGCAGCATCAACTATGCGCGATGGGGTGTGAGGGCAGAGTCTGTCTATGCTGCCTGGCTGCCATGTCCTTGGCTGCGCTGCTCCGTGTGGGCCACGCTCGGGGGCAACTCTCCTCCAGGGGGGCTGCTGGTGAGGAGGGGGTCACAGGAAGAGGGAAGGCTGGGGCAATGGCACGTGTACCCACACAGAGGGTTCTGAGTGCCGCCTCTGGCACGCGTGCCATAGGTTCACCACCACTGCTCTATGATATGATCAATATTTATTGCAACATTTCTTCCAATTAGGACAAAGCTGAGAAAGGGTGTTAGCTCAGTTCTGGCCATACTTTTAATGGTATCTACGGAAGGAGCTCCTTTTTTCCTCAGAGAAAATGCAACCTTCCCTCAAGCCCCCCCTCCCTCCCCTCCCTCCCTATTCTGCTACAGCATCCTCTGAATAGAAATAACAAATTACTTACATTCATTCGGTTCTCGTTTGTATTGTATGGCTTTGTGCTCTTATCAGGGCCAATTTCTCAAGAAGTGTATTTCCAGAGGCTTTAACCTTATTGCCTAAAATGGAAAATAGAGATTTCTTCCTGTACTACACCTTTGCCTTATTGATTGAAAGAACTTAGGGATGCAGTAGAGCTTCCTCCTTCTTTGTCTAGTAACTGGAATTGTTTCCCAGACATACCTATTCCTACTTCTTGATAACACTAATACACTGAGGGGTGGATGGGGGTAGTGGATGCTGTGATTGTAAGCCTGAAGATGCTTTCCGTGAAATAGTTTAATCAGAAAGGAAAAGTACAGTTGGTGAATAGGGAATAGAGAAATGAGAGCTGTCAGTTGACGCACGGGAAGCACCTAAGATACTTTCCAGAAGAAAAAAAGTCAAGAATCTCAGATCTCAAGAAGTATACCTGAGATTTGATTAGAATTCTTACAAGACCTAAACTGGAGTGGTGCCTTCTGGTTGCATGTAATCACCAGCTTAAGTTGGGTAGCTTCTAAATCCTCTAGAATAGTGGTGGCGAACCTATGGCATGGGTGCCAGAGGCGGCACTCAGAGCCCTCTCTGTGGGCACGCACGCCATCACCCCAGCCCTATGGCCCCCTCCTCACCAGCAGCCCCCCAAGGGAGACTCGCCCAGGGCACAGCCTGCGCAGAGCAGCACAGCCAAGGACATGGCAGCCGGGCAGAGGGGACAAACTCCGCCCTTGTGCCCCATTGCGTACAGATGATACTACAGGGCACAGAGGGCGTGGCCATGACACTGCTGGGCCGCCTGGGCGATCTGCTGTGGTGGGCCATGGAGGTGGGGGGTGGCCCTGTGGGCAGGAGAAGCGAGGGCGGGACAGAGGCAAGGCGGTTTTTGGGCACTCGGTCTCTAAAAGGTTTGCCATCACTGCTCTAGTCTAGAATATATGACAAATGGCAAAAAATATGCAATACATTTAATTTGTTTTCTTTCTAAAAGAGCAATTTAAACCACATTGGGAGGCATAAAAATCAATTTCCTACAAATAAAAATCAATTTCCTACCATCTTTCTATTAATAATATTATAGTAGTTAAAAAAAACCCTCTCATCTGTTCAGGCTCTGTCACTCTGGTAGTGTCAATGTATTGCTGACATACATCCCTGTGCCTCAATAAAGCCAAATTCTTGAAAAACAATGCAGCTTGAAAACAGTCTGTGCCTGATTTTTATAGCACTTCTTGGTATATATTATGGTGGACTAATATAATCTACATGCCCATTTATTTGAAAGTGAATCTTTCACAAATGTTTAAGAAATAAAGATTTTTCACTTTATCAAATCCATAGGGTTGGGAAAGCATTGGGGAAAAAAACCCAGTAATAACTCTAATCATGGAATATTGAAAGTCCACTGATTGGTTGAGCCCTCATTTGCTAAATCTTCAGTTTCCTTTCTTTCATCCCTTAGAAACTGATCTATACTCCAAATTGCTGTAAATGCAATTAGCATTTTACATTAATGCTTTTTTAAAAAATCCCTTCTGATAATTAGCCTTTGTATCAGCACGGTTAGCTGAACATGGCAGCATCTGTGGTCTTTTAAGATAAGAGGTATTTTATGAGTAAAACAAGTTCAAGATTTGGTGGTGGTGTTTATATAGAGCTGTTTCTGTTGGTGCTGATTACAATTGCTAAACTGCAGTAGTAAAATCTTGCTAATGCTGTCCCTATGAAGAACTGAAACACCCTCACCTTGGGAGTGCCCAACCTTTCTTTTGGTTATTCTTGATATCTCAAGGTGTATTTGTTTATAAGCTTGAAGTCTGAAGGAATAGCTGTTCAAGTCAGTCTGCACTTCCATGCACTAAACCAGTTTTTTTTTAAAATTGTTGTTTTAGGAAAAAAAGACTGCAGTCTGGCTTATGAATATTCTGGTAATGGAGTCCTTTCTTTGGGGCTAGAAAACTATGCCAAGCAAGTTCTCCTTCCTCTTCCTAACCTCATTGTGCTGATGAAGATGATTTGGGGGATACAGGAGGCAATTTTGTTACACTATTCTCCATTTCATGAAGATAAAATTTGGGAAAGTGCCAGACACAGAAATGGGAAGATCATCTTCAGTTTAGCTTACAACAGCAACTCGGGGTTTGAATTGTCTTCAAGGACAGGCCTTATCCAAGAAACTATAGCTTTATTCTTTTGGTAGAACCAAAAATTATTAAACTGCCCTTAGATGATGTTCCAAGAATTATCCACTAATTATGCGGGCTGCATGATGTACACAGAAGTGGAAGGAAGAACCCGAGATTTCATTTTGTTTTTCTTACCTGAAGTTTGGGTAAAACAGGACACACCCTCTATGTGTGCAACAACCTCTCCCCAATTTGATGTCTTCCAGATGTTTTCGGCTGAAATTTTCACTGCTGTTATGTACCACTGCAGTCAGTGCACATAAGCAGCATACAATGCCCACAAAAAAAACCAACCTTTGGCAATAGCACAGATTAGAGTATCTGAGTTATATTCCCTCCCTCCCTCCAGGCTACTGAATACTAAAAGAACTTAAATGCACTCAGTTCATCGCAGATATGCAATATCTAAGATACATCTCAAAAACCTCCATTGAGCAGGAGAATTTAAACTGATTGCAGCAAATGCCTTTGCTCTAATTAAGAAGGAATACTAAACCAGAAATTAGAAACAGCTGTTCTTTCTAGTCTGTCTGTTGCTCAGCCACGCCTACTTTTGCCTAGCACAATGTAACACAGTTTTATCTACCAGTTTCATCAAGCACAGTGTAACACCACCTGACTTGTACACGTTCCATTAGCTTTTCCATGTTTGATATTGCTGCAATGTGACTCAAGGTCAGATATTTCTATGATTATTACAAATGATTGTATCTAGCAAGACATGTTCCTTTAAAAAGTGGTTAATATTTTATACATGAAACTCCTGACAGTGATGCATGTGGACATTTATGGGATTACATAATGGTGAAATGGAGATATAAATGATGTATGACAACTGCATTCTGAGCAGTAAGTGGGAACTGCATACTCCATGCTGGAACCAGGCTTAAGATGTATATAATTTAATGACTAACATTTTCCACGTTTATGTTTGATTTCTTTTTATTCTGATGCTTTGTAATAGATTTTTCTTGGGGGAGGGGTGTAAATGTCAAACATACATTTGTGCATGGATGGTGCTTGTGAATATGATAAACAAATGCTCTTATAGTTATACTTGCCCAGGAGAAATGTGAACTCAATGGATGTCCATTTGCTTCTATGAAACACATTGCAAAAGTTAAATTATAATAAGGAGAGCCCAATAGTCTAACCATACCTTGCTCTTGTCGAGGAACTAAAAATAAGCCTGGCCCATATTTACTTTTCTTACCATCCCCACCATTACAGATACTCTTTGCATTACTTTTAATGCCCCGTTTGCATTAGCAACATTAAAGACATGTAAGACATGCCGTTGGATTTATTGTTATTATTTTTTTATTGAACCCTGGTTAATGCTAAACTGCTTAGCAGCAATTAGACATGTGATCTCTAAGAACACAGGCAACAAGTAGCAGACTGGATGGTCTGTCCATTCCAGCAATAAGAACAGAGAAGATTGGGAGAGAGAGAGAGATACCGACAACAGAGAATCCAACTTTTACTAACAGATGACATCAGAACTGTGTCATTGACATAAGTGTCACCAACTAGAATAGAAAAGAGGGCAGGAGAATCTAATGGTCTGAAACAATCTGCAGGGCAACTGTGCCCCATACTACACAGTAGCAATTTATTCCAGCACCTCTTTTACTGAAGATGAGCAATACAACCTTAAATAAATCAACAATTGCTTATTGCTTAATATTTGGGATTATAGAATCTTTAGTTTATCAGTACCTTATGGCCTTCCACTCTGCATTCTATGTACAATTCCGTTACAATACATTCTTTTTGGATCAATAAATTATTTCTTTTTAAAGAAAGAAATAAAAAAGGATACATTACAATTGTGAAAGGGGGAAAGGGATAACCAAACATATTTGACATATATCTTAAAATAAAAGGATGACTTTTTTTTTCTTCCAAACATCTAAATATAAATAATAAGGAACATTGTGTTATTTACACTGTTATATTGGATATATAACTCATAAAGACAATAAATGATTGTGATGGAACATCCAAGTATGTACAAGATGTATTTACAAAAATAATATATACTTAAAATGATATGTGGCCATTGCATTTCCTGCATTTCTCTGCAGCATTTCAGATTGGTTGAGCATCAGCCATTGTGGCTATTAAAAATTCAGCCAGTGCTAAAAAAAAGCTGAAAACAGACTCTGCTTATGTCGCTTATTAAAGATGTGCAATTTAGACAGACATCAACACATCTTGCTGAATATTCAAGTAGCCACCTCTTACTTTGATATCAACCATGGAAAATATGGACATGATGATACTTCAACCTTTAAAAAAGAACTATACATTATTAGTTATCCATTAGCCACTAATTGTGGCTCAGATGGCTTAGCTTACAAAGGAACAAGATTGTTGGCTGATGAAAATGTATATGTGCAGAGACTCAGGATACCCTGTTCTATATATGCAGTGTCCAATCTAGAACTTTAAATGGTGTATTTTCTTAAGATGCCAAACTATTTATTATGAGATGTCTGAACTGAACTCGAGCATCAGCTACATTCACAAGAGCATTTTTTTTAATTCTGACTGCTGTTTCACTTGACATAACATTTTGTTTTCCAAATTAAAGATTAAATAGAAGTGAGTAGAGATACCACGCTCAATACATTTATGGAATAAAGTTTGAATGCATAAAACAAAATTGCCCTGAGAATTGAAATTGCCTTTCAATCATATTTTTTTTTACTACATTGGATATTTCTACATAAAGTTTTTTTTTTATGAAAGGGGAGTTGTTGAGAGGAATGGCTTGTAACCCATTCTTGCTTATATAACCCATAGCTGTTCTTCATACTACTATTGAGGTTAACACTTATCTGTCATGGATGCAGCATTGATTTCTAACCGTAAATGCACTGTCCACAGCTTAATTATCTAGATGGAATGTTCTTATTGTCCAAAACCAACTCTTAACACAATTCAGTCAATTGTGCATTACAAAGTGATGAGAAATCAAGCAATATTCATGCACAAACTAATCTGGGCACATCAATTAACAGAGTAAGATATTAAGCTAAGTGGCACAGTAGTGTTACCCATTACAACAGGGCATGCATAGTTTCATTATGGACTGAGGGTTGCATTGGCCGGAGCGGCCAGCTCAAGTTACCCTACCCAAAGTCTGAAGGGACCCAACATAAAATAAAGAATTAGGACCAGAGCAAAAATTCAAGTTGATTTAATTTAAATTTAAGTTTAACTGAATGAATTTAAATGCAGTTACATGATTTCTCCCCATTAATTTAATTGCGTTTCTCTTCTGGTAGAATCATAACTGGTTTAGAGCCATTTTTCAAGATACGTGCAAGTGGATCTTCTTTAAAGCCATATTACATCGATTTAAACTCTCTCCCTTGCCCACATTAGTTGTTTTCCTGTGTTTTAAAAGGCAGTATTGTAATCAAAGGAACTACCCTTGCCTATGCCTATGAAGTCACCAGGAGTTAAGTTCCGCTCAAAGAAAACATCTAGTAAGGACTCATGGCCAGGGCAACAGGCTCAAATGCAACAAGAGTCTAGCAGTGCTTTCTTCCCAGTCCACTAGCTCAAGAGTGAGATTCAGCAGCACAGACTAACAAGGCAATCAAAATGCATGGATTTTCTCTCCCCAGGTTCCTCTGGGGAATCCCACCTTCAATACTGCAAGAAAAGTTTTGGGAATGATGAAGCGCATCCAAAATGCAGGAAGATCAGGTTGATGCACCTATCAGTTTTGTATTGGTTACAGTTTTGAATTGGTAAGCACAGAAAGGAGAACACGAGACAGTCCCGAATAGGCATGTTTTAGCTTCGGAATAATGAATATAAAAGACAGTTAATGAGATCATAGGGACATTAATGTAGTGGAAGTATTGTCTGCCCTGGCAGGAATAGAATGGATTAATGTATTTAAAATAAAGGAATGTGTGCAGAAGACTATTGGAAGAACATAAGACTGGTGAAATGTCCAGTCTCCAAAATGCTTTTTAATCTAAACCATGTACCATAGAGTCGGAATAGCCTTCCTGAAGTCTGAAATTATTTCTTTGTTTTCTTTTATATTGGAGCCCCAATATACCCTATCAATTACTCTACATGAAATATGTACATGCCTGTTTTCACTATTTTCCCCCATACAGCCTACACAATAGCCTTAGTGCATCTGAAACAATAGAAAACTGAAGAAATATTACTGGAGGAAGAATGCATATTAACAGCAGAATCCTCATTCAATATCAAGGATTGGTAACATTCTGGAAAACTTTCTCTGGTTTGTCCAACTTTATGCTTAAGAAACAATGTCCCTGCTTTGGCATCTTAGCCAAAGAGTTCCTACAAAATATCAGAGTTTGGGAAAAGGGTTTATGATATTTGGAAATTTTTTAGAAATAAGAACCTCCTAGAACAGGGGTGTCCAACCTTGTTAACCTTGAGACCTGTGCACTTCAACTCCCAGTCAATCATGCTGGCTTGAGAATTCTGGGAGCTGAAGTCCACAAGTCTTAAAGTTGCTAAGGTTGGACACCCCTGCTTTAGGGGGTTCTTTGGCAATGCAGAAAAAAACACAGACTTTGTCAATAGAGAAAGGGAATGCAATTGAAGCCTGTAAGTGAATATTAGGAAAGACATATAAAGTTATGAATCAGAAGTCAATATTCAACAGATTGCTTCAATACCCACTTGGAGTCAATATAATGATATGGAAACTCGCAGTGAACCTATGTTGCATAATAGGAATGTGTTTTACTGGTGCTTCTGAAATGTAAGTATCACTTTATATAGCGATTCTAACCAGGGCTATGCAGAAGTCTACTCTACTGTATAATTATTTTCCGATACATAGGACTAGGATTGCCCTGTTAGCCTTCAGTAACCAAGTTAACATTCTCCAGATTAGGCCTTCTGTGAAGATACCACTATTAAGTAAATTTGAGCACTGGGCATGATTTTTTTTTTTTATAAAAGAAATTTTTTTCTCACTGATTCTCCCAAAGCTCAGCAGCATTTATACAAACCACTTTGCTTTTTATTCACAACAGTATCAACAGGACATGATTGCCAATGCTAGGAAGGCTAAGAGTACAGGTTTGTTAGTCTTTGGCCTCTGGGCTGCGCTCTATAGTATGATATAAATCAAGGCTAATTTTGTCCCAGATTCAGGTCTCCAAAATAAATTACTGGCTTGTGAATTAAGAAGCTGCAGTAATGTTGCTGCTGGTGCCAAATTAAATACCAGACCTGTTTGTTTGAACTTAGTCTGCCCAAATAATGCATAAGGCAGAGCAAGAGGTTACATATTTGAGGGAGAAAATCATAGCATAGATGATTACTTTGTTCCTATCTGCAGCACAGCACTCTGTATCTCCCTTCTCCTATTCCCCTCCGCCGAGGAGTTCATTTCACTTAGACAAGCTTCCTTCACCTGCCTTGATGTTTTTGCTCTAGAAGCAGAACCCTTGTAAGGGATTGGGCCAAACTGGAGTTTAAACAAATGCATTGCTCTTATCACGTCCAAATTGTTTCTCCAACATGCCTCGAAGAAAGGCGGCTTCTACCTATTTCTGGACGCATGCATAAATATATTTATATAACAAAACCCATGCATGACGGGAGCCTGAGAAGTATAAACATGCTCGTCTTACTAATACGTAGGTTAAAAAACATAATAGGTCACTAGGCATACAGAACATGTTTACCCTTTTCTATTAGAGCTCATTTTACCACATTTGGATTCCATTCATGTGTAAACTAGAAAATTTAAGCACGCAGGAAATGATAACCCGCTGCGAAATCATAGTTTTTGCTATCGATTGTCCCGATCTAAAATGGAAAAAAAAAAGAGTGCTCTACCTGAAAAAATTTGTTTCAAAATGACTTTAATTTAAGCAGTGGGCATTACATTTCCTCTGCTTTTATCCACTTCCTTGATGGTCTAAAAATGCCTGCCGTGGTACTTCGATTTACTTAAGCCAGGATAATCCAGTAGCAGTTTCTCCCATACAAAGGACATCAAAACAAGAAACGCCTTTTTCTTGGACCCATCCTATTAATTTAAAAGATGCTTGCATAGAAGGACTTCCTACTAGATTGGATCCCACTATGTTTCTGTCAAACCATTTGTGAACATCTAGGAAATATTGTTACATAAATCAAAACTATGTGCGTGCACGTCCATGTGTGTCTCAGTGAAAAGGTTGTGGGTGGTAGCAATGATAGCTCCCTATTTAAATTCAAGTAGATTCTTGGGTAATTATATTCAAATGGACAAACCTACAGTGGTACCTAATATTGGATATAGTTCTACGTTTCTGAAAGCTGTATTATCCTTTTTTTAAAAAAACCATGACAATGGCAGGCTGTTGGACCTGCCCATTTTCTCAAGGGTTCCAAAATAAATCTTGTTTTTGTCAGAGAGCAACTCATAAAAACGCAAGGAAATAGAAGCCTCTTCAAAGAAGAAATGAGCATGTTTTGTTTCTAGGTTGGTATGCCAGTATGGATTTTTCTTTGTCTTTTATCAGAGCTACGACAAGCAACACAGGGACGGTTGCAGTTCTTACAGACCGTACAGCCAGTCGCCATAAATCTGATGGGAAACAGACTATTAGAGACTTCTGCGAAATACTGTGGAACAGCAGTCACTAGGAACTTTTACAAAACTTGCTCTCAACATAACATAAAGGCACCGTTGATATCGTTCTCATTTTTGAAATACTGTAAAAAAATTGCTACATATGGCACATAACACTTTTGTATATACATTATATATTTAATTTATAAAAGTTTTTTCCCCCCTCCTGGGTTTTCTTTTTTAAATCCTAATAGCGTAATTGCTAAAATAAAATAAATTGTTTTAATTTAATCATGGAGTATTTCATTATATAAAATAAAGTTTTACATGTGAATCTATGTGGGTTTTTTTAAAGTGTTTTTCCCCCCTCCTTTATACAGCGATGGGATCCTGATTAGCTATTACACTGGACAATCTTGCTTGATATTCTTCCTGCGTTGAGAAGCGGCTGGCTTGGTTAGTCCTAGTGTCAGTGAGCCTGTATGCAGCAGCTGATTCTAGGTCAGTGGTTGTAGGGTTTTGTATGCTCAGAAAAGGTGTGTCTTCACCTATCCTTTCATCTTCTGTCTCACTCTCTGAGCTACTGTTCTCACAACTCGTGTCAGTGTTCATTTCCAATCGAGTGGAAATGTGGCCATTGGGCTTTGTTCTTTTGGCCCTCCGACTGTTGACTAATTTCTTTGGAGGCTCCTGTGTAGGTTCATATTCCTGCGTGGTTTCATACTCCTCGTCCTCTACTATCCTCAGGGGACTTGGTGGTAGACTGTTGCTTTCATGGACAGGATTGTGGTGGTAAGAAGAATTGAACTGTTGTAAGTGAAGCTCGTATTTTTCCCGCAGCCTGGGTGGGGTCACCAGCAGGAGAGGCCTCTCTTCTTCTATAAATGGACTGACAGCTACAGATGGGACAGATATTGTTAAACTGGAGACTTGTGGAGACATTTCTGAAGCTGGTGATTTTGGAGAACTTGGAGTGTGGAAATCTACAGGAGACATGCGAGCTGGCGTGGTCATGGCAGATACGTACCTAAAGAAGTACACATAAAAAAAAATAAGCTGAAGAATAAGGATATGATAGACCTATGACGGTGATAAGAAGTGTTCATTTTTCTATGACAGTAATAAGTATTTGAATTCAAACATAACAGCCACACATTCTATAAGTAGAGATGCAACTTCTACAAATAGCTACTAGCTACTGAAATTTAACTTTAAATTTCTGGGCTGAAATAACATTAAATGATCACTTATTCACGTCTCTTGATTTCCAACATGTAAATCCAGTGCCTGAAAAGATGGAATATTGGCAATACAACTCACTTTAATCTATAATTTATTCCAGCCTTGGAGTCTCTTCAGATTTCTAAAGATATAACGAGGCTTCTGTTACTAGCCATGCAGAGATTAAAAAACAAACAAAAACAAAACAGTGTTTGCATCTTTTTCCTTCTTCATTGTCTTTTTAAAAAGATTTCCATCTTATTGCAAGCAACTGCACTGAATGCATCTATCCAAAATTTAGGATTAAGAAAGATTACATGACCATTTGGGAATAAGACACAAAGCCAAGAAGACTTTGGATGTTCTTCAGCATTTCTTGTTTTGGGCCTCTTCAATGTCAACATGCAAAATTCAAATACTTTCATTTTCCTACTTTTCATTCACTTTTCCAGGTTTTGTAGCTATTAAAAAAAACCCGGGATGAAATACAGATAATAAAAGCTACTCTAGAGAATTAAACATTTAAACTTTAATGCTCACAGAATGGCCTGGAAATGCAAATAACTAAAAAGGAATTGTGCAATTTTATACTTTAAAAATTGGTCCAAAAGCAAATGTAAGTACTGTAGAGCAACAGGACTCCACCTTTCAGACTGCTTCTATTACAAAGTAGCCAAACAGTACCAGTGGCATTGAGGAGAGAATGACTTACTTACATTTATTTATTCATTTGTTATTTTTGCATTCTATTTTCTGTGCTACTGTACCTCATCAACTAGGAATCAGTAAAAGCACAGATCAGCTTTGCTTTTCAGAAAGGAAACAAGATGATGCGATTAGGTGAAGGAATTAGCCAATTCAAACAAACATTCTACACAATCCAGTTATCTCTTAATTTGATCAGAAATTAATAGTGTGCAAAACTAGTATACAGTAAATATGTGAAGACTATACTGATTCATGGATTCTGGTATTGTCCCAAATAGTAGAGTTTTGTTCACCTTCTCGTCTTTATTTTGAAAGGAAGAGCTGCTTTTAGCTTGCCTATCGGTTCGGTACAGGATATGAATAGCTGATTTTAAAAAAATCTTATTAAATGGAAAAGAATGCAACTTCACTTAGCACTGCCTTTTAAATATTCACCTTCGGTTCTTGTCTAGTTATATTGCTCTTGTGGTTGCTTCTCCACTCAAATTGTATTTTTCCTCCACACTTCTAATATAAATTGCATCCATTGATCACCACATGCTGCAGGGGTGAAGATGATTTTGGCCATTTTTCCCATGCAAAACTAAGGGTATGTTCTAGGATTAAGCAGTGGTGATATAAGCCAGTTTCCGTACACTGGCACAGTGCTATAAATCATGAGGAAGCAGCTTTAAAGAAACTTGGATTAATTGTAAAAACAACAAAGGAAAAAAAACCTATCGCAGAAGCACCAAAACACTATGAAATGGCAAATTATTATGTAAATATTAATGTACAAAACCTCAGTTTAGAATTTCTTGATCAAAAAATAATAATCCCAAAATAAAACCCACCAACCCTGATTAAGATTTCAAGCTGCCGTTCTTTCTCTGTCAGGATCTGGATATGCCCTACAGTATTTCAGATTGGTATCCTTCTTAAGGTCAGCTCATACGGATACCTTTCACTGTGCGGTGAATCACGGTAAGAGTCTGGTGTCTCTCGTGCATGCCGGAGAAAACTGTTGTATTCTCTTGGTCCCGCAATGCCGTTGAGGCGTCCCCGAGGTCCTGACGGGCTTGCATGGCGGCTGTTCTCAACTGAGGAGCACACAAGGGCCGAATGACTTTCAGAGATTATGCTTTCGGTCCGACCATTACTCCAACTGACCACGAGCCGTTAGGAAAAACAGAAGAGAACATTTTAAAATTCAAGAAGAAGAAAGTGAAAAGAAAGAGAGTCTGACATGGAAAACATCAGCGTCTTCTAAGTATCGCTTTGCCAAATAAGTGTTTTTACATTCATTATGTTGCTGAAGAATTGAGGTGATCATTCTCCCCCAACTGTTGGGAATATAAAAAGATAATCACTCAATCTTAAACTAACATCATTTTCAAAATTTTACTGTTATGACATAATGAACAATGCTGGAGAGTAGGATTATTCTATGTCAAGCCAAGCCAAATTATGTACACGAAAGAATAATGATATGCTCCAGGTAAATTCAGTAACTCATCGTGGTTCAAATGTAGTACTAATTCTGTAAGTGCAAGTTAATGGTGTGATATGAAGTCCACAGAAAATAAGGCAGCAATTGTGAAAAGGCGGACTCATATGTTGATACTGAGACTTGCTTCTTTCCAAAGGGAAAAATAAATCAGGAAAAAGAATCAAAGAAATAAAGGAAGTTTAATAAAAATAAAGCAAGCAAAATAAAGCAATTTAAAGCATTTCAGCTACAAAACGTTCTGTCACCTTTAAATCAAAATAATTCCGTTTAGTGTTTTTAAAACTTGCTCTGGGGTTTCAGTTAAAAAATATGTTGGCTTTATCTGAGCCTCCTACCTGTGGCTGGGAGTCTGGGTGACGGTTGTAGAATGATGTGTAGTTGAGGTATAGTGACTTGTAGAAAAAGAGGCCTCAGTTTCTCTCTCAACAGCATGTTCACTGGATATTATGTTTTTAGATACATATTGCTAAACAAAACAGAAACACATATTTATAAGACAATTAAAATCTACCAATCAATTCTGTACTCTTGCCTTATATCAGGGATGTCCAACCTTGATAACTTTAAGACTTATAGACTTCAACTCCTAAAATTCCCCAGCCACCATGGCTAGCTGGGGACTTCTGGGAGTTGAAGTCCACAGGTCTTAAAGTTGTCATGGTGGACACCCCTGCTTTATATATACATAGGAAAGCATTTCAAAAATTGAAGTTGTAGTACTTTTCAAATTAGCTGCCACTTTATTCTCACGAGAAGACACTTTCCTAGAATTAATTCAAATTAAAGTAGATTCATTGGAAACAGTAGTTTATTATCTCCAGAATTCTTTCACCAAAACAAATCTATTTTAATGGAATTCACGGGTAGGAATAGGACTATTGCCGAGCACTATAGATTGGTAGATTTGGAGATATCGAGTGGTAGATTTCCCTTTTCCTTCTTTTTGCTCACTGTATTTTTGCAATCTTACTCTTTGTAATCTTTGGTCTCTGAACTTTAGTGACAGGGAGTTAACCTTGTTCTCTATGAAATGGATTAGGAATAGGAATAGTATAATTTTTCTGTAATTTTATGAATTAGCCTTTCAAAATATTTAATTTGGCTGTCATCTGATGTCTCTGAAATAATGAAAATAAATAGTGGGCTGCTGGTACCGGTAGTCCTCCACTTACAATAGTTCGTTTAGTGACTGTTCAGAGTTACAAGAGAGAGAATATGCATACTGTATGCATATTTCCTCTGAGAAGGAAACTTCTGAGAACATGTCCTTATAGCTTTTGTCCTAGCCAACAGACATTAATCCCCTTTAATCTGGCATAGAATAACTTAATCCAAAGGCACAGGCATCTCTTCTTACTTTGCTGGGGAAGTTAATAGAATGACCTAAACCAGAGGTCCCCAACCTTTTGGGCAACTGGGACCAGTTCCGTGGAGAGAGATTTTTCCACGGACTGGAGAGTGTGTAGTTTTGTGTGCTGCCTGCATCCCATGGATGGGGCTTTGCTTGTCTGTGCGGACCGGTTGCTGGCATGCTGTGGCCCGGTACCCCACAGACCGGGGTTGGGGACCCCTGACCTAAACGATCATAGATATATCGTGAGCCACCCTCAAATATTCCTTCATAGTCATGGATTTTGCTTTTAAAAAAAATAAATTTGGGTTGTGGCTCCTGAATGCATTTTGAAAGCAGAATAAAACCATGGGTTCTGCTGAAATGAATGCAAGAGAACCAACACCAGGAACTGTTTTTTAAGTTAAAACAAGCAAAGATCTGAATTATCTGTTTTTCATATTGAATTTTCTTAACTGGGAGAAAAGGGTTCACATATTCACTACATCACCAGGATTCATCTGACAGTTTAATGGGTCCAGTTTTGTGAGCAAAAGCTCAGATGTGGTTGATCACTTACATGCAAACATAAATTTAGACCCAAAACCAAACAAATAAACAGCAGACTGTACATCCATGGTCCACAGAGAATTGGTAGTATTCAATATCATTTTAAATTTATATTTATCAATAGCTAACTGGCAAGGTAACATTACATGTTCATGTCCAGAGTATAAAGCACAACAAAGCTATTTTAGAGAAACATATTCATTACCAATTAAAGGAAAAACCTTAAAAAACAGATCTCAGCAACTATTTCACCTTTCTACATTTTTTAAAAAAATAAGAACGGTCCAATTTATAATCTGAAAGTTTAGAGAACCGTCTTATTAGGTCTCTCAGTTGAGTGAAATCTGTGAACTATGAAGCACCACAAAAATTCCTTTTTTGCTTAAAAAACCACTCTAATTTCGGATGACTTTTCTAGCACATTCATCCTAGCCCATATTTCCCTTTGATATCCTTTCTACTACAACTTACACCCTATCTTCCCTATTTTGCTACAAGAAGGTTCTGAGAACAACTTCATCTGGTTCCTACTTATAGGTTGGAACTAGCACTGCTACAATAGTCAGAAAATTTCTTGTGGCCACAAATGTTTTATGCAGAAAATTACTCCTTTAATCTTTAGTATCCCACAACATAATGTGAAAATCAACTTATACCTCAACTCAGTGAGTAACACCAATAGGTTTGTATATACACACACATGCGTGCATACTGTATATATATATACAGTATACACATACATACACACATACACAAATATAGGAATATACATGCATGCTCACATAGTACTTACTAAGTGAGCTTTTTAGTACTTTATTCATAAAGTACTTTTATAGTCCTGGTATTAGCTTTTAATATATTTCTGTTTATTGGTAGTTTTTTCAGTTGTATTTTATTATTTGCATTTATAGCATTAGAGTGAACCATTTCTTCTATTTTTATTGATTTTAGAAATGTTTCTTCCTTTTCATTTGAACCTTATAACATCTCATACAATTATACAATGCTGTTTTTAATGTAAATTTAATTTAATGTAAATTAAAATGGTTTCTTTTGTGGATAATAATTTATTATACTATTAGATTTTTATCCAGTGTTTTCTACAAGTAATTCAAGGTAGTGAACATACTTAATATATTTGCCTCCTATTTTCTCCACAACAAACAAACCACCCCACCATCATCTAAATATAATTATAATTATATAATTTGTTCTCACACTTGTTCTCAGATAATAATAATAATAATAATAATAATAATAATAATAATAATAATAATAATAATAATAATAATAATAATAATAATAATCTTTATTGATTAGCCCTTGGGCCATATCAAAGTGCAAAGTTCCAACAACAAATCATTACCAAAGTCTAATAAAAGCAATTTAAAATAAAATTTGATAAAATACAGTTTAAAATGGAACTAGAATAAAATATGACTTAAGATGAAATTGGAGTAAAATACAGTCTAAAATGAAGTTAAAATAGAGTACAGTAATTTAAAATATAGATAAAATATGATAAAATTATATCTTGGAGTCACCCTTGCAATCTACCCCAATCAGTCGCACATATGTAGATCTCAACCGAACCATTTTGTTTAAATATTGTGCTGTGTTAAATGTTATTTTCAAGTTCTGGCCGCACATAAGGTAAGTTGTTTTGATATGGGGATCCCAATGAGTTATTCGTTTGATATATAGACCGAGGAACCTGTCTCTCACCCTCAGTTAAATCAACTACTGCCATTGTTTTGACAAACTGGTGTAGAAGATGAGCAGGCTGAGCCTGAAAGGAGAGGTCAAATGCGTCATCAGTCTCGAGTCCCTTTGGGCTCATAAGAGATCTTAGTCCAGCCCACCCTGACTTCCAGTGACTCTTATCTACCACCAATTTGGTTTGACCATTAGTTCAGATTCTTGCAGAGAGTGTCACCAAGCAATAAACTGTATTCATTTGAACCACCTTGCTTTCTGGTTTCTTGCCCCTTGCAACTAGTGAGAGAATAAGATCTTAGGAAAGCAGTACTGACTATTTTTTAATAAATTAAAAGGACTAAATGTCACTCAAATACATACCGATGAAGAACCGATTATCAACAAAGCTGAGGTGAAACTTACATTCACCAGCTGGACATTCTCGGGCGGTGGGTGGGGATGGTGAGGCCCGTTTGCCATGTTGACCCTGTGATTGCGTTCTGATCGAAGGCCTTGCCTGAGACGGTCATGTAACTTTTTCCGCTGCTTCCTGAATTTGAAATACGGAGATACTTTTAGTATTCAAATAGTTGAATGAATAAAAAAAGATCTACAAGCCTTATTGACCATAGCACATTCCCATTACAGAATGGAATTTTATCATTTGAAAGTTCAGAAATACCAGGAGCTGATGGACAAACAGTATTAAAGTTTGCCAAAGTTATGAGGAGATTTATTCACAAATAAAGTTCCTGATATAATATCTGGCATCCTGAAACTAATCAATCTCATCCAGTAGCCAATTACATCATGGTATCATATGAAGATGCTACGGAAAGCAGATTGTACTCCAGTGGCTTATAATACATGTAGCTAAGGGCAGGTTATTTGATCCAGAGGAGTAGGATTTTCTAGAAAAGTAGCTTTTTTGGCCCCTCCTGTGTTTTCTGGCAAAAACAGCACACTGGAAACCTTATTCTCTGTGGCTAGGTCTTTGTAATATATCCGGAACAGGGACCCTTTGGAAGACCTTATTTTGAACTCCCCAGCTAATCTGTTGCCTGCCAGCAACCAATAATTGTACAGCTGTGTGCTGTGTGTTGGTTTTTTTTATAGTATACCTGCTAGGCTGTTTACTTTTGTCTGTAAAGATATAGGCAATTTTTTTAAGTTGTTCTAAAATAAAAAAAATATTGGAAATAAAATGGTTCTACCCCGCATGGACTCAAGAAATGATCTTGATTCTGAAAGAGGCAGCAATTACTGGCTGAACTTTTTCAACTAATTCATTTATTAAAATTGCTGAATCACTCACTGACCTCTCCTTCCCCATGGATGAGAGAATGTTACATTAGCTGCACATTCAACTGGGCTGAAGATATGTGCTTGATATTAGTCCAAACTTACAACAGCATCCTCCCCACATATTGGTTTTCCTTTCAATAGAGGAGGGAGGAGAAAACCCCTTCTCTTTGACCTATCCAAGACTGGAAATAAGGCCTCCCCACCCACCTAAACGGGGGTGTTTCCATTATCCCCATGTATGGAAAGGAAAATAACACCCCTCTTTTGCAGAAGACTGAAGATAGCAGACATCCCTCCCTTCAGGGACAGGTTTTTGGAGAAAGAAGAGACAGTATTACCTATTCATCCTGTCATTCAAGAGATAGGAAGTATATGAGGGGAAAAATCTAATTACTGGGCCAGATTCCTGCTTTAAACCCTCAAACAGAGATAATTGAACTAGAATCATTTTGATTTTCTCAAATCAGGGGTCAGCAGCATTTTAAAACTTAGTATTATTTAATAATTTTGGCTAAGGTGACATCTGGAAGGTGGTTCTTGGGGGGGGGGAAGTGAGATACTTAAAAAAAACATAAATAGGCAGTATACAGGCAATCCTCGACTTACAATAGTTTGTTTAGTGACCGTTCAAAGTTACAATGGCACTGAAAAAAATGACTTATGATCGCTTTTCATACTTATGGCCATAGCAGCATCCACATGGTCACATGATCAAAACTCATGACTCATGTTTATGACAGTTGCAGTGTCCCAGGGTCATATGATCCCATTTTGCCACCTTCTGACAAGCAAAGTCAATGGGGAATCCAGATTCACTTAACAACTGGGTTACTAACTTGACAACTGCAGTAGTTCACTTAACGACTGTGGCAAGAAAGGTCGTAAAATGGGGTGAAACTCACTTAATGAATGTCTCCCTTAGCAACAGAAATCTGGGGCTATGCACTATGGTTCCATGGATTGAATATTGAGGTTTCTTTAAAATTGGATGTGCTGGTTCATCATCAGAGCTAAAAAAGCAAAAGGTCAGGGACTAAAGCAGTGGTTCTCAACCTTTTTAATGCCGCGACCCCCAACCGGTTGTAAGTCAAGGACTAAACCGGTCGTAAGTCGAGGACAAAACCGGTCGTAAGTCGAGGACTAAACCAGTCGTAAGTTGAGGACTACCCAACTGGTCGTAAGTCGAGGACTTTCCCTGCCTGGGAGAGCCGCGCATGCGCGGTTCCGCCCCCTGCGCCGGCTGAGGCGTAGCTGGCAAGCGGCAGAGACGGAGCAGGCCGACCACCAGCTGGCCCAGCTCAAGGGAGGTAAGGCACCCACCGGAAAAGGGAAAAAAAAATGGCGGACAGCCTTGCTTGGCGACCCCCGTGAAATATTCGATCGACCCCAAATGGGGTCGCGACCCATAGGTTGAGAACCGCTGGACTAAAGGGTCAAAGTTCAGGTTAGCTCATTCTTACAGCTTCCTATTATGTCTAAGCTAAGCATGTGCCCTTTCTATAAATGAGAAGATACATACATAACACCTCTCTGCATTTTATTAAAGCACTCAAGGGACTCTAAGAGGAAAATGAAAGATAAACACACCCAATATTTCCACACCTATAATTCATTAAATTAATTGTGGCTTAGATATCACCTTGATTAATACTTTCACTGAATCCACAATTGCCGAAAGTAGTATCAATAGGGAAAGGAAAACATACATAGAAAACTTTGGAAGTCTTAACAGGTTTAATAAAAGTTTTGACTTCTCTCCATTCAGAAGATGGATATATGAAACCATGGGAAAGGTGCCTTGAAGGTTGGGTATGTCTTTTATTTTTATTTTTTTAATGCCATTAAAGTAAATATTTTTGCCTGTAAAAATGTATCACCAATATACTTAGCAATACACAGCTCTGAGTCTGAAACCTTTTTGTCTGAAGAGCTCACTCTGAACAAAAATGTCATGCTTTAATTTGGAAAGATAAACATAATCATAATGATTGTGAAAGAAAACTTTAAAACATTTCCTGAAAGTTGTAAAAAGTCAATATTAGGTTCTATTTACATAATAAACCATAATATCAACAACATCAATTGTTGCCAACTGATTGGGAGGGGGCAGAAGCTTTGGAGATTCCAAGTTTCATTTATCAGGCACCTTTTGACATTTATTATTAGTGTGATTTGCCACATCACACACACAGCTAAAGATAAAGACAGTCTTGGATTTAAGCCCAGCGCAGTCATTGTGTGTAATATCATGTGGTATAACAAGTTTAAAGGTGGAAGCCCCTTTAAAGCAAATGGGATGTTTTTGCAATGATCTCAATGATCATGAAATAGATTAAGATTCTAAGGGCTCACTTCCTACGAGAAGCTGCGGCAAATTACCACACTACATTCTAGCTGTGCCTGCAAACTTACAGAGAAATTCTCAAGTTTATTAAGCCATCGAGTTATCAAGATGCGAATACATTTTTATGCTTTGTTTTGTTTTGTGAGGTCCTGATTACAAAATTATAGAGAAAGGAAAAGGGGTGTTTACTTGGTTTTGCAATATGCCACAACACACATGATGCCAACTACAAGGAGAGCAATGCAGATGCCAGTTATGGTCAACACCCTTTTCTGGTAGAGTTCCTCAGCTTCTAGAAAATGAGAAAATATAGAGGGTTATAACATGTACACTGGATGAAAAAAACAGAAACCACTAAGTACAGCTTACAGTCTATCAACTTATAGCTACAGTGAAAGTATGACAAACTTTTAAACTCAGAAATTACAAACTATATTTAGTATCACTGACACGAGCTTAAAATAAAGAAAATTTAAATTAAATCTAAAACAAATCAAATCACAGTCCAGTGTTCTGTTTAACTTAATTTAAAATTTACAAAGTTGTCTAATGAAACAAAAACAATGCACTGATAGAACAAGTCATTTTGTTTGAAAATGGAGCTTTCTTGCAAAGATAGCTGGGATAAAGATCATTATTGGACCTCTGTTCTCCCAATTTTCTCTTCGCAGTCCCTTGTGGTAATTTAAAATATCCAGGTGTTTTTTCAATATTATTTTTAACACTACACCAATCTTTACATGAGGAACATTACATTCTACTTTGAATTTCGCTCCACCACCTGGGAAAATTGCATAATTCATTCAGGAACTGACAGTGACATTTAAGTTTATCCACCCCCCCCAATAGGCAAATATGCATTGTACCATAGACATTCTATGATTGATTGAATAGTAAAAGAAAAATGATGATATTTGGGTGAAAAAAATATGTTCTACTGTGGTGATCTCAGTCTAAGATACTATATCAGTATGAACTTATTCTTAGGGCAAACAATGTTTTGCCTGGCAAGATAGTCATATTCCACTTATATGCTAAACAAAGGAAATGGTACATACCAATGGTACACAGGATTACACACCAGAATGAGCCAGAACTTTGTTTTTATTTATCTTATTTGGTTGCTAAAAACTGTATTTAGATTTTAATTTAAAATTTTGTAATCGTCTAGTTGCTAACCTCAAAGTAAGCACTGTCTGAGCAACCAACAAGAATTTGCATTCACAATGGAAATGTTTTTAGGAAAATGACTATTCAGAATTAAAGAAAGGGGACAGGAATAATCACTTTCAGTACTCTTGGAAATGAGTTTGTCATCAATGGAACAGGATTTGAAAATCTGTTACTTTTCTGCTTTGCGATAGTTTGTATTTAGCAATTTCCTGGTCTGGGGATCTTTGTATGTTTGCAGATAAGACATCTGTTAGAGCTTGCTTTGCCTTAGCCTGTTATTTCAGATTGATTTCTGGCAATAAGCACTGTCAGGTCCCAAATTCCTGACTTCTGCGGTCACTGTTGCTCTAAGGATCCAAATATTTAACTTAGACACCGAACCAATATATAGTTAGACTATGTCATATTGGCCAAGATCCAATAACTGGCAGTGTCTGCTGAGATGCAGGGCCATTTATTGATATGTAACATTTTGGAAACATTTTGAAAAAAAACATGTTGCCTAGAATTTTTTTTAATGGGATATAGGATTTGATCAAATGCTTATTGCATAATTTTCAAATGCTATTTTCAGCACCCAACTTTCATATGGTAAAGTGGTCAAATTAAGGGGAGGTTATAGCCCTGTAGCTGAGACTAAATCTGAATAAGCTCAATAAGGTTGTCCGCTGAGTAGACATATATATGAGCTCAGACTGTGAATGAAGGAATGTTTACCAGCTTTTGGTTTTTCCTTGAGAGGACTTTTTTTTTTTTTTTTTTTTTTTTTAACACTAACTTATATGCCGCCCTTCTCCCCACGGGACTCAGGGCGGCTCACAGCACATTAAAACAACACAAAAACATTTCCCCTATAAAAGCCAATTAAAACCAAATATTTATAGCTGTGACATTATTAAAATCTTTAAAAAATTTTCCCTATTTAAAATTCACCCTAGGTCAGTCCCGCTTGCTGAAAAAGCCA